>NC_053490.1:145521798-145746798 GCF_905171775.1 Rana temporaria
GTCAACACCTGAAGGTACTCCATATAACCCATATAGTAATGAATATGCCGCTCTGTGTCCCGTGATGTACGATAAAGAAAACAGGCCTTTAACCACTTAAGGACCGGACCAATATGCTGCTAAATGACCCAAGGGGTTTTTACAATTCGGCCATGCGTCGCTTTAACAGACAATTGCGTGGTCGTGCGACGTGGCTCCCAAACAAAATTGGCGTCCTTTTTTTGCCCACAAATAGAGCTTTCTTTTGGTGGTATTTGATCACCTCTGTGGTTTTTATTTTTTGCAAAATAGAGCGACAATTTTGAAAAAAATGCAATATTTTTTACTTTTTGCTATATAAAATATCCCCCAAAAACATATATAAAATTTTTTTTCTTCCTCAGTTTTGGCCGATACGTATTCTTCTACCTATTTTTGGAAAAAAAAAAAAAAACGCAATAATCGTTTATCGGTTGGTTTGCGCAAAATGTAATAGCGTTTACAAAATAGGGATAGTTTTATTGCATTTTTTTTTTTTTACTACTAACGCGATCAGCGTTTTTTTTTCGTGACTGCGACATTATGGCGGACACTTCGGACAATTTTGACACATTTTTGGGACAATTGTCATTTTCTCAGCAAAAAATGCATTTAAATTGCATTGTTTATTGTGAAAGTTGCAGTTTGGGAGTTAACCACAGGGGGCGCTGTAGGAGTTAGGAGTGTAGAAGTGTGTGTTTACAACTGTAGGGGGGTGTGGCTGTAGGACTGACATCTTCGATCGAGTCTCCCTATAAAAGGGATCACTCGATCGATGCAGCCGCCACAGTGAAGCACGGGGAAGCCGTGTTTACATACGGCTCTCCCCGTTCTTCAGCTCCGGGGAGCGATCGCGACGGAGCGGGTATAAACAAATAGCCGCGCGTCGTCCCGGATCGCTCCCCGCGGGAATCCGAACGCCGCATGTAGCGGGGGGGGGGGGGTCCCGATAGGACCCCCGACAAGGCAGGGACGTACAGGTACGCCAATGTGCCTGTACGTGCCATTCTGCCGACGTATATCTACATGCGGCGGTCGGGAAGCGGTTAAAGCAAACCATATAAATAAAAAAAAAAAAAAAAAAAAAAAAAAACAACTGTTTAGAAAGATACCTTACACTCAGCATTTTTTTTTTTTAAAGGTTTAAAATTAAAGCAGGGTTCCAACCACAATTAGCATTTTTTAAATATATGTCCTTTTATCATGCGTTTTTATAATATAAATCCGGTCACTTACTATTTTACAATCCGCCGCCGCTCCGCATAGTTATTCAAAAAAGATAGTTTATAAAACTATGTCCACACCGTTGTCATTTTGCTTGTGGGCATTGTGAAGCCCACAAGCACTTACTTCCTTAAAGTCTTGGATGGGGAGTGATAATTGGGTAGCGCACTGCATCCTGGGAAATGATGACACACATTTCCCAGGAGCATTAGAGGGAGATGATGTCAGGATCCTAGGTGATTCCAAAGGCAGATTTCGTAGGACTGCATAGCAACAGGCATTTCCAGATGAGTAAAAAAAAAAAAAAAAAACATTTTTCTTTTTTAGGTCTAATGAGCACAATAATGAAAAAAAAAAAAACGTGGGGATCGAAATTCCACTTTAAGCTTGAACAACTGGATAACTTGTTGTGGTTATATACAGACTAACCAAATTGGTAGATTTATTTAACCGAGTAATATATTTTTCTTGCTTGCCCTATAACTCTACAACAGTTCCATGAATGCCTCATTCGTTCCAAATTCATAAAGCCCAACAAATGCACCTTTATGATTAACCATACCACTCCAGTCTATATCCGTTTTTTGCCAGAACTGAGGATCTGGCTGATTCCTGGAGTGGAAAACAACAACGTTTCTTCACATCGCCAGTGTCCGTGTTCTTCAAAAACACTAAAATGCGAATGTAACCCCCTTCAAGCAGGTTAACTGTAGATCTTCACATTAATAGTACAAAATACTTCAAAGGATACATTCACTGCTCGTAACATGTTACACCCATATTCAGGGTGTACCATGCAACAGGTTACAAACGGACCGCACCTCCCCGATCCTCCACTGTGACAGCTGGTGGGGTTTTCTCCTCCCTCCCCGCTAGCCATCACAAATTAAAAACAAAAAAAAAACACACACACACACACACACACACACACACACACACACAAGCGGGGCTCTGCCTGCCTGGCCGTGTCACTGATCAAACGGGCTCTGTGCATGGAAAACTACAAGGTCTGGCACCCTTTGCAGCGGTTGGCTCGTAATTTTCAATTAACTACTATGCCGCTGTGGAGCACCGTGGTAGGTCATTCGTGCTTCCTGTCAATAAGGCAAGTAGATACACTGACAGATCTGCCGGAGACCTGCATGGCACCAGAGATCTGCTAATAAATGCTCAAAAAATAAATAAATGCACCTATTTCACCTGCAAAAAAAGTGCATTTATTATTTTCTTACCAAAAATTGTACTTATTCTTTTAAGGGAAAAGCCTCACTTTTTTCAGATATAGGTGTAAAAGAGGTCAGCCTAATGCAAATAAAGTCAACATGTATTTCTACAAAACAAACAAAACAGCCGCACGCACACACACAAAAAAATAATAATAATAATAATAATAAAAAAAAAAAAAATTATATATATATATATAAGCTTTGTTAGTTTGATTGACAGCTTTAAGTGTTACAGCTGTGTGAGAAGCAAGTAGTACTTTAACAGACTTTATTAAAATTAATAAATGCCTTTTTATTCAGTCACTATAAAAAAAAATATATATACTTTGAACAAAAGTATTTTTAGTTAGAAATAAAAAGTGGTTAGTACAAAAATCATGTCCCTTAGAGCAGTGTTTTTTCAACTCCAGTCCTCAATGCACACCAACAGGTCATGTTTTCAGGATTTCCTTTAGATGAAACGACTGTGGTGATTACTAAGGCAGTGAAACTGATCAAATCACCTGTTCAAAATAATGGAAAGCCTGAAAACATGACCTGTTGGTGTGCCTTGAGGACTGGAGTTGAAAAACACTGCCTTAGAGAGTCACAAAACATTATTCCAACATGTTGGTTACTCCTTGTTTCTTACCTTATGCTTTTCGTCTGCAGAACCTTTATGTGAATCATCCTCACTATCTGAATCGGGTCTTTTGAAGCCAGGAGGTAGGGCAGGACCTATAACAGGCCTAAAGCAAAACAAATTCAATCAGTGATGGCAGAAAGCCAAACATACTGTAAATGGACAGAATGAAAATGTTTCTAATTAGCTCAGGCAGCACAGGAAAATCCCACTGAAACATCAAGACCATTAAAACAGAACTTCAGGTAAAAGTCATATGCAAAACCCCTTTTCTCAACTTGCACACTTGAGGATAAATGAATGGGAACACACCAAGGAGTTCATTCCTCTGCTCGCCCCTACACCTGCAAATGCAAGCAAAAGTTATATATGTTTGCCTTACATGAGGACAAGTAGCAGCAAATATTTACACTACCATCTCCCCGTCCCTAAAAGGAGACATCGACCAAGCCAGTTCACACAGGGGTGGCACGACTTTGGGGGCGACTCGGCAAGGCGACCTCAAGACGACTTCAGAGGCGACTTGCAAAATGACTTGTGTATTGAAGTCAATGCAAGTCGCCCAAAAACAAAATCGTACAAGAACCTTTTTCTAAGTCGGAGCGACTTGAGTCACTCCTATTAGAATGGTTCCATTTGCCACAGCGGAGCTTGACTTGACAGACGGCTGAGTCGCCCGACGAGTCGCCCCTGTGTGAACCGGCTCTGAGGTCCTGTCCATGATCTATCTCTGCCCAACTCTAACCAAACCTACAAAACAAGCTGGAGTTTAGCTTTAAAAAAAAAAAAAAAAAAAAAAAAAAAAAATCAGACCTAGCAGACCTGCCTTCCAACATTGTGAGGCAAAATAATTGTGAAACTATTCTTATGAAGACGCAAAAAAAGTCACCAAATCTGAATTGCGTTCATGACCAACACCTACAGCTTCATTCTTTTGTGCAAGACTCAAGGGAAATCCCTACTTGGATACGCAAAAGCAATTCCCTGAGCCGATACAGAATGCACTGTACTAAATCCTGGATTTAGACCGACAAGCCTAAAATTAGGGCTGTTACTCATTAAAATTTTCGTGTTCGATTAATTGATTTTTTTAAAATCGATTAATCGACTAATTTTGATTAATTATAACGCACATACAGATCCAATTACTTTTAGCTGATCTCCTTGCAACTCTGCATTAGTCAGTGGTAAATGTAGTATACACTATATACAATCAACCGACACTAGTTAGTTTCCACAATCCATGACTTAACTTCACAGTTCACACAAATACGTTTTAAATTCAAAATGTAGCACTGACATAAGTAATTTTTTCTTATTAAACTTTAAGAAAAATGTAGAAAGTTCGTTTAACTTTAATTATGAAACTTATCTAGTATATTGACTGTCAGTCTCTTTATAGTAGGCAAGTAGGTATCACTTTAGCCAGACATGATCGCATTTTATTGATAATATACCCTGAAGAACTGAACAGTCTTTCACACGGAACAGATGTTGCTGATACACAAAGAATTGTCTGCACAAAACTGCTTAGGACAGGAAAACGATGGTTAGTTTTGCCCCCTTCCCCTGATGGAGCCTGTAGCATCCTACTGCGCCACAGATGCAAAGGTACCTCAATCCAATGGGTGGAGTTTGCTCGCATCCAGCAGGGTAAGTCTCACTGTCCAGGCTGTCTGGTGACGTCAAGAATTTTGATTGATCAAAAAAATTAAATATTAATCAAGGAATTAATCTTTAATTTCCCCAGCCCTACCTAAAATAAATCACTACACATCCTGACAAGAGAAGAATGTGGGGTAAACCAGCTGTCTAGTATTTGGGGGTACTGGGATGTTCATTTTTTACTACTAGGAACACACACTTGGAATTATTCAAGTCTTGTAATGAAGCACACTCCGATCTCATCATATACCCAATTCCACATGCATAGAGAACAGCCTGATGGCATAAATGTGGCATCTTAATATTTCAGTACTGTAAAAAAAAAAAAAAAAAAAAATGATTTGAAAGTACAGTAGCTCAATCTATGTAGCTCTAAATTGAAAGGCAAGCAGGCAGCAACAACGCAAGCATAACATTATCCATGCCAAAAGGTGATTTTTTGAGCCATCAAGGCTTAAAACTCCATGCTTGAAAAAGAGCTTAGTTGATGCTCGAAATGTCACCTTTTGATGACTGGAGGATTTCATGCTTTATCCTGTTGCTGCTTGCTTGCACTTTAATAAGGAGCTTGACGGGTAAAGCAATTTAACTTACAAGTCATTTGTGCAGATGATTTTGCTATATTGAAACTTAGAATTCTGCAAAAATCATTCCCCCCCCAGATAAAGCAGTATACCTATCAGGGGAGTCCGATCGTTTCTTAAAGCCTGGAGGGAGAGCAGGACCAAAAAAATCATCATCATCATCTGAAGCCTTTCCAATTTTTCTGAAAAAAAGAAAGAAAACAAAACCACAATTAAAATGCCATACAAGCCCTGCTAAGTGACTTATAACACAAAAGGGTCTGTGGACAGTACTGCCAAACCCTACCTGTATAACAGACCTTTGCATCTATTTTACTGGCACATGCTTTTATATTTGGATTAGGTATGCAGCGCTAACACGCTGTATATAAAGGAGCTGAAACAGGGAAATGTTCTGAAATCCATTGCAGATAAAATCATATACTGTATGTGTGATGATGTTTTTTGCTCAGATACATTTCAAATTCGGTGTTAAAGTAATAGTGAGAATAAAGTATGTAATCTAAATCTTTTTTTTTTTTTTTTAGTATGTTTGTCATCATGCCTTCAGCCATTTCTTTTGGTTTCCAATGTAAAGTTTCTTACATGGAGATCCTGTCAGCAACAGCACTTCCTTCTGCAGGCCGACAACTATAAGCTATTGCTGCAGCAGTGTTGCCAGCCTGCCATGTGCACTTCAATTGCTAGCTTGACTGCCTATACGGTCAGGGCATCCATCCTGCAAACCTGATAAGCAGTTCAACAGCTTACTAAAAGGAACATGACACGACAACCTTGCCACATATTCACAAAAATATATTAGCTTAAAGCGGACCTTTCTCACTGTTCACTAAAAACCACACCGATATGCAGCTCTGCATGCGGACATGAAATGATGTTACATTTATTAAACATTTTGCTTTTACTTATTGTTTTTCCACTCCCTATTTGAGTGAGGCACTGGTGATGTAACCAGGGCCACACAGGTGCATCCTAAGGGCAGCATAATCAGTGCCATTCCCTTCAGATGATGTGCACTGTCACATAATCCAGGAGGCAGACCCAAAGATCTAAGAAGTAAAGGGCAATGGATTTATCTGCTCTTAGTACAAAATGGCCACTGCGAGAAGAATAGGGAGAAAAGGGTGTGCAAAGAATAAAAGGCCTGCAATTATCTGTAAGTTAGCATCCAAGAAGTAGGAAGGCCTATTGTTAGTTAAGCAGAAGTACCCCCCCCACCCTAAATACTTACCTGAGCCTGATCCGGCGCTGCTCTTACCCTCCTCACTGGACTCCGTGAGAGCAGCGGGAGTCATTGGTTCCCCTGTTGCCATCAATCAAATCCAATAATGAGTTAATGGACACACAGCGCTACTGGGGATCAAGCCTACATGTGTCACATTAAGCATTCTCCTATGGTGACACACAGAAAAGAGGAGTCGCCGCCGCCGTCCGGAGCACTGGTGGGGGACCCCAGAAGAGAAGGACTGTGGCAGCTCTGTGCCAAAACCATTGCCCAGAGCAGGTAAATAGGACAATTTTTTTTTATAACACACATCAAAATTACTTTACAAGCACTTAAGGGGGGCTATGGTCAACTAAATCAAATATATCAGTAAACCCTCTACTACCCCTTATAGCCAGATCTAGGAAATGCACCCCGTATATATCAAACAAAAAGTTTCCCCTAATTCAGAGGTTGGTGTTTTTTGAGCCGACCTGTTTGTGGAATCATTTTTGTCCTTTCCAGTAGACAGTCTGTTGTGGTGCATGGTGCTGGATGAAGTCTCCTCATCACTGTCCTCGGATGAGTCTGAACTGTGGTTGTACTTGTAGCCAGGAGGCAATACTGGACCTGCAACTATACACAAAAATTCAACTTAGGATGTAAACAGGAACATGTGCGCATGATCACATCTGAAGCATTGTCAAACCTCATGGTGGTTAGGATTACTAGATCCAAAAGATATGGTTTTCCCATGCAAAGTATAACTGAGCATGTATGTTGACAGTTTGCTACAACTCCAATTCTGAAAAAGTTGGGGAGTAAAAGCTACATAAAAAACAGAATGCAATGATTTGCAAACCTTATAAGCTCGTATTTTATTCACAATAGAAAATATATCAAATGTTTAAACTGTGAAAATGTACAGATTTTAAGAAAAAATAAAAATAAAGACATTTTGAAATAAATGGCAGAAACACGTCTCAAAAAAGTTTGGACAGGACCATGTTTACCACGATTTTACACCCTAGTAAACATCTGGGAACCTGAAGGAGACCAGTTGCTGGAGTTTGGGAGAGGAATGTTGCCCCATTCTTGCCCAATATACGCTTTGTCACTGCTCAACAGTCATGGGTCTTTATTTTCGTATTATTCGTATCAATATGCGCCAAATATTATCAATTGGCGATAGGGCTGGATGCAGTCAGGCAGTTAAACACCCGGACTCTTCTACTACAAAGCCATTGTCCTGCTGAAATGTGAAAGGTCTTCCCTGAAAAAGTAGTTGGTCTGATAAGAGCAATACGCTACTCTATAACCTGGATATCTCCGTCAGCATGATAGTGCTTTTCCGGATGTGCAAACTTCCGTTCCATATGCCCATAATGCACCCCCATACCATCAGGGATGAAGGCTTTTGGAACTTAAATGCTGCCAAAAAGCCAGAAGGTCCCTCTCTCGTTAGCTGGTGGATGCTTCACTCATGGGTACCAAAAATAAAGAATGCCAAATTTCGATTTGTGCAACCACCGACCGGTTATTCACTTTGTAACAGACCATTTTAAGTGAGCTTTGGCCAAAATACATGTGGATATAAAGTCTACACACCCATGTTAAAATGTCAGATCTTTTAGCAAAAATAAAAAAAAATGAAAGAAAATGTGGTTGCATAACTGTGCCGACCCTCTAATAACTGGGGATGTAGCTGTGTTCAGAATTAAGAAAATCGCATTTCAAACTCATGTTAAATAGGAATACACACCTGCTGTCATTTAAATTGCCTCTGATTAACCACAGGCATTAGATCTACCATGAAACGCAGTAAAGCCAGTCATCAAGTGGATAAAATATGGCACAAAACAGTGACATTACTAAGAACTGGAACTTCCCTCCAAAACTGATGAAAAGAGGAGAAGAAAACTAGTCAGGAGGCTTCCAAGAGGCCTTCAGCAACATTAAAGGAGCTGCAGGAATATCTGGCAAGTACTGGCCGTGTGGTACATGCGACAAACAATCTCCCGTATTCTTCATATGTCTGGGCTCTGGAGTAGAGTGGCAAATCAGAAGCCTTTTTTTATGAAGAAAAACATCCAAGCTACATTTGCAAACACACATCTGAAGTCTCCCCCAAAGTATGGGGAAAATGAATTCTGGTCTAATGAAACCAAGGTTAAACTTTTTGGCCATAATTCCAAAAGATGTGCAGTATGTTTGCACCCAAACATATGACCAATAGAACACACACTCACGTGAAGCATGGTGGTGGCAGCATCATGCTTTGGGGCTGTTTTTCTTCAGCTGGAACAGGGGTCTTAGTCAAAGTAGGGGGGGAATTATGAACAGTTCCAATACCAGTCATTATTGGCACAAAACCTTCAGGCTTCTGCTAGAAAGCTGAACATGAAGAGGAACGTCATCTTTCAGCATGACAACAACCCAACGCATACATCCAAATCAACAAAAGAAATGCTTCACCAGAAGATTAAAACCTACCCCAATTGAAAATCTGTGGGGTGACCTGATCTGAAGAGGGTTGTGCACAGGAGATAACCTCACATCTGACAGATATGGAGTGTTTAGGCAAAGAAAGAGGGGCAATCATTGCCAAGTCAAGATGTGCCATGCTGACAGACGCATACCCAGAAAGACAGTGCTGTAACAAAAGCAAAAAGGTGCTTCAACAATATTAGTTTAGCCACGTGCCGACCGTGTTCCTGCACATGTGCGTCGGCAGAATGGCCACGGCCTGCGCAAAGTAATGTTTATTTAACCTTGCTTTGAATTTTGTGCCGCCGACGCACCCCTGCCGCAAGCTCAGTGACCATGCCTGCAGGACCCGCAGATCATTGTCCGCGGTTGTCCCGCCATGTGTCACAGAGCGGCAGAACGGGGAGAGGCCAGTGTAAACAAGGCCTCTCCCTGTTCTGCCTAGTGACATTACATGATCGTCTTCTCCCTCTCATCGGGAGCAGTGATCCAGTGTTGATGTCACCGTAAGGCAGGGCTCGACAAATCCCGGGCACCAGGTCGCCATGGCGACTAGAAATAGGGTCCTGGCGACTTGGTTTGGAAGGGGGGGCCATTGGTATTACAAGTTATTACCACCAGATGTGTAAGCTGGCACCATCTGGTGGTGGCCGTTGGTATTACAAGTTAAGCATTACAAGTTAAACAGCAATTCTAATGTAATGTTTCACTATTTTCACTGCCATCTTCTTTCCTCTAATAAGTACCACAAAAACATTATATTATATTTTTATCCTAACACCCTAGAGAATAAAATTGCGATCGTTGCAATACTTTCTGTCACGCCGTATTTGCGCAGTGGTCTTGCAAGCGCATTTTTTTGGGGAAAAAATTACACATTTAATTAAAAAATAGACAACAGTAAAGTTATCCCATTTTTTTTAATATTATGAAAGATAATGTTTCGCCGAGTAATTTGATACCCAACATGTCACGCTTCAAATTACGTCCGCTCGGTGGAATGGCGTCAAACTTTTTACCCTTTAAAATCTCCATAGGCGACGTGTAAAAAACTCTACAGGTTGCATGTTTTGAGTTACAGAGGAGGTCTAGGGCTAGAATTATTGCTCTCGCTCTACCAATCGTGGCGATACCTTACATGTGTGGTTTGAACACCGTTTACATATGCGGTCGCTGCTCACGTATGTGTTCGCTTCTGCGCGCAAGCTTGTCGGGACGGGCGCGTTTTCTGGCTCCTAACTTTTTTTAGCTGGCCTCCTTAGATTCCAAGCAAATTTGTCAACCCCTGCAGTAAGCTCAGCCCCCCCACATAGTTACAATCACTCCCTAGGACACATGTAACCCCTTCCTGGCTCCCTAGTGGTTCACTGCCTGTTACATTTATACAGCAATCAGTGCATTTTTATACCACTGATAGCTGTGGAGATGTGAATGGTCCCCAAAACAGCATCAAAAGTGTCTGATGCGTCCCTCCATAATGTCGCAAGTCACGATAAAATAATATATATATATATATGTAGAAGAATACAAATCGGCCTCTAAACCAAGAAAAACTTCTTTTTTTGTTGATATATTTTTGGGGGACATTTTATATAGCGCAAAAAATAAAAACCGCAGAGGTGATCAAATATCACCAAAAGAAAGCTCTATTTGTGGTAAAAAAGGACATAAATTTTGTTTGGGAGCCCACGTTGCACGACCGTGCAATTGTCAGTAAAAAGCGACGCAGTGCCGAACCTCAAAAAGTGGCCTGGTCTTTGAGCAGAAAATGGTCCGGGGCTTAACGTTAAGTTAATGTAGCGCAGTCTGAGAACCCCAAGATCCCGGGCATCCAATATTGCATTTTGTCCATGTCCATTGTGCACAGAGGTCCTGACCCTTTTAAACATTTGTCCAGACCCGACCCTTAAAATATAATGTTAACATATACATTTTTTATATATATATTTGCAATGTACAGGTACTTTCATGTATCAAAATCAATAAAAAATATCGTACCGATTAGAATAGGCTTCTAAGCTGTCCATATGGGGAGTCTATTCTATGTTGACATTAATAAAGACGCTAAGGACTGGTGCATTTTTATTTTTTCCACAAATCAAATCTACGTGAACCAAGTCCCCATTTACTGTTGTCTGTGAGATGCCTGAAGACAAAAGAAAACAATTAAAAGGAACTGCTTTCAGGTACAGACTTCATTCTGTGATAAACGTCATGAGCCCCTTGTTCATATTGACAGTTAAGTCATATACCACAGGGACACTTCACATTCTGCCAACAGTTACATGTGTTTATTATGTGCCTGGCACAAATCCCTGAAAACATCTGCTCTACACTGCCATGTGATGCCAAAAATCCCATATCCAGCTAAATTGACAACGTAATTCACTCGCTGACAGACCAAATAAGTACAGCATTTGTTCTAAAATGTCAGTGGGTAATCTATTGATACCCTTTATTTAGGCTTTCAACAACATGTATACAATTTTTTTTTAAAATAAATACATACAAAAAAAAAAAAAAAAAAGAGGAGGAGGGGGGGGAAAAAAAGACAGAGCTCCATGCAGTCTACCCAAGAAAAAAAAAAAAAAAACAGAAAGCCTCCACATACACAATCCTATACTAAGTTGATCCTTAAAAGGAGAAGTACAGCCTGAGCTTTTAAGGCTGGGCTTCTCCTAAGGGTCACAGGAGTGCAATTCATTTTGCACTCCTGTGACCCGTTTTCAGTGGAGAGCAGTCTGAAGTCCACTCTCCTCTGATGTCACTGCCATCAGTTGGGGGCAGCGCGTCATCCTGACTTCCAAGTCTGGATCCGCCAGCTGCCTCGATTGATAGCAGTCTCCGAGCCGCTGAGGACAGCCTCTCCCCGCCCCTTTACAGCTCAGCGCTCCAATGGAGAAGCAGAGAGGAGAGACGCTGACTGACAGTCAGCAGCTTTTCTCTCGGGGAGGAGTAAGAACCGAGCCATCTGCGATGTTCGGTGGCTCGGTTCTCAGTGGAGTGACGGCAGGGGAAAAGATGCAGCATCAGTCTGATGTTCCATCCATGAGGTTAGTATAAATAAGTAAGAGAAAAAAAGAAAAAACACTGAAAACCCATACTTCTCTCTTTTAAGAAGGCAAAAAACCCTAATAAAGTATGTCCATTTGTCTACAGTAGGTTGAAGAAAAATTCCTTACTCCAAGAGGCAATCAGATATTCCCTGGATCAACTACCCCATAGTGTTATTACTAGGGATGTCCTCATACAGATACTAGTATCGGTACCGATACCGAGCATTTCCCTAAGTACTTGTACTCGGGGGAAATGCTCCGATGCCTCACCGATACCTGGGCAGGCAGGGGAGTTGCAAGTCTTCTCCCTCCGCTGCTGTCTTTTTTCCCCATGCTGTCTTCCCCCCCCGTCCGTGCAGTCCTCTCCCCCCTCAATTTGTCAGGATGGAGAGCGGAGCTAAATCCGGCTCCTACCTTTTCCCGAATGAAAAGAGTCAGTGATCACTGACTCTGTCCATTTATATAACCGAGCATCGTAACCTGTGTTTATGATGCTTCAGTTTATGAATGGAGAGAAGCTTCTCTCCATTCTAGCTGAGGCTGCTGAGAAAGGGACTGTGGAATCTGTGTCCTTAGTCCCTTTCTCGGTCTCAAAGGGGAGATGTCAGAGGTCTGTTAAGACCCCGGATATCTCCCCAAAGACCCCCAACAGGGTGATTAAAAAAAAATATATAATAATAAAAAAAAAAAAAAAAAAACTGCCACTGTCACAGACATTAAAAAAAAATTATCGGTTGTCGGCGAGCGAGTACTTGGAAAAAAAGTATCGGTACTTGTACTCGGTCTCAAAAAAGTGGTATCGGGACAACCCTATTTATTACCTATGCATGTAATCACCAGTTATATTTTGTGCATTGAGAAATACAGCCAGCTTTTTTTTCCCCCTCTCAAAACAATCTACTTAGCTGGCCAAATTAGTTCCTGAGGTAGCCTTTTCTGCAGTTTCACAGCTCTTACTGTAAAGTAGCCTTTCCGTATTTGGAGGCCAATTCTCTTTTCCTCCAAAAAAGTAAACAAAGTAAACTTCTGCAATGACCCTGAAAATGACCACCACCAAATATCCCCCTAATTGTAAAGGAGCAATTTTTTTTTCTTAATAAACAAACATGTTATACTAACCTGCTCTGTGCAACAGTTTTGTATATAGAGCAGCCACGATCCTCCTCTTCTGGGGTCCCCCCACTGGTGCTTCTGGCTCCTCCTGCCTTCTGAGTACCCCCCCCCTAGCAAACAAACATGTTATACTTAACTCCACTGTGCAGCTCGTTTTGCACAGAGTGTCCCCGAACCCTGTCCTCTGGGTACCCTCAACAGCTGTCTCGGCTCCTCTCCGCAGGATCTCAACACCTTCATGGAGCGAGCATGGTGTTGAATTCCTGCGGCGTGTGCTCCCGTGATACAGCCAGCAAGTATTGCCGATGACTGGTATCATCTCAGCTCCTCCCCCGGCGTACCGCGTCATTGGATGTGATCGACAGCAGCGCAGCCTATGGCTGCGCTGGTTTCAATCCATCGAGTGTAGCCAATCAACGGGCAGGCTCAGAAACGAAAATGACGGGGGCGAGCGCAGGACTTTCGAGGGCTCAGGCAAGTTAAAACAGGGGCGGAATTGTCAGATGTTTTTTCACCTTAATGCAGGGGTCTCCAAACTACGGCCCGCGGGCCACATCTGGCCCGCAGCTTGAATTCTTGGTCCACCTGTTAGTTGTGGAACCTGCGCTGCATATTCGCCCCAGGCAATATGCAGCGCAGGTCCCGCAATCTCTCCCGGCGTCTCACTGTGTTGGCTGCCTGGACCACGGCATCTCAGCAGCCAATGAGGGTGTTTAGTGCAGACCCGTTGCCGCCTCCCTGATCCCGCCTCCCTGTTAACCAGTAACGAGTGTCTAATAACAGCGGGGCGGGAGTCGGAAGGTGCAGCAGGTCTGCACAGCCAGTGATGGAGACGCGCTGGACACATGCAAGAAGGGGGGCCGATACACTTGTGTGGGGGTGGGTTGAATGCCTCTGATGGGGATGTGGGGGGCTAACTTATGGGGACACAAATGTGTGTGTGTGTGGGGGGGGGGGGGCTGATGGTGCACAAACATCTGGGGGCTTATGGCTCTGATGGGGACACATGTGGAGGGGGGGTTGTAGACTGATGGGGACACAAATTTTGGGGGCTGATGACTCTGATGGGGACACAAATGTGGGGGTGCTGGTGGCTCTTATGGTGACACAAACATGTGAGGAGGGGGGCTGATGGCTCTAATGGTGACACAAATATGCAGGCGAGGGTGGGCTGTGATGGGAACACAAATGTGCAGGGAGACTCGGATGAATGATGGGGGGGGGGGGGGGGCTCTAATGGGACACCAATTTGTGGGTATAGCCTGATGAATGATGGGGACACAGATTAATGGGGACACAGCTGAATGGGGGACTGATGGGGACACAGGTGTAAAGCCTCATGCACGCTGGAAGTTTAGCCCCGCTGCATTATGCTCCAGCGTTTAGGTGCCAGCAAAGAATATAGGAGCACCATCCAGTCCTGCTGTCAGCAGTAAGTAAAATTCTATTCTATTCTTCTACTGTGGATTTATTTATAAATTATTTTTCCGGCCCGCGAATATGTGTAAAATATAGAATGTGGCCCTCGTCAAAGTAAAAAGTTTGGAGACCCCTGCCTTAAAGCGGGAGTTCACCCATTTATTTATTTTTTTATCTTTACCCCTTAGATTCCTGATAGTTTTGTCTAGGGGAATCGGCTAGTTGTTTTAAAATATGAGCCGTACTTACGTTTTCGAGATGCATCTTCTCCGTCGCTTCCGGGTATGGGTCTTCGGGACTGGGCGTTCCTTCTTGATTGACAGTCTTGCGAGAGGCTTCCGACGGTCGCATCACTATTAGCCGAAAGAACCTGAACGTCGGTGCGGCTCTATACTGCGCCTGTGCACCGACGTTCGGCTTCTTTCGGAAAATCGTGACGCGATGGATGCGACCGTCGGAAGCCTCTCGGAAGACTGTCAATCAACATAGGAACGCCCAGTCCCGCAGCCCATACCGGAAGCGACGGAGAAGATGCATCTCGTAAACGGTAAGTACTGCTCATATTTTAAAACATCTAGCCGATTCCCCTAGACAAAACGAGCATCCATCTAAGGGGGAAAAAGTCATATATACGGGTGAACCTCCGCTTTAATGCATAGGATGCATTAAGGTGAAAAAACATTTACCTTTACAACCCCTTTAAACCTCATTTGCTAAATAGTTGCCTGCTTGAATAATGCATTGAAGTTAACTTGCAAGTTGGAGACATCCCATAAGCACATAATTCAACTGCACAGCTTGGTGTCATCTGCAAACACTGAAATAGTACTTTTAAAGGATAAGCTCACCTTTTGTTCCACTCATATTTAGGGTGAAACATGCAACACGTTTTCAGCTACTGTGACCAATTCTGTCCATCTCCCCTGCTCTGTGACAGCTTCCTGTGAATACATGTACAACTAACATCAGGCATTGCAGCCGATGCTTGTAGTTCAATGATTTGCAGAGGACGCTGCTGAGCGCCTTTGTAGTCTCAAATCTGCCTGCCTGTATGAAGTACTGAAATTTGGTTTTCTATAGGCACTCGCCCAATTTCTTCTATTATTTATTTATCAATCTCAGAGCCCTGGGTTAGTTAACCATAAGAAGGAAGTGTCACCAGCACACCAGGATCTCCAAAATTGGGATGTTTCTGAGTCACGCAGGACCCTTCATCAGGCATGTGACAAATTGTGATACAAACAGTCCACTAGTTAACCAGACTGCAGTGATGTAACTGCGATCCGAAGATCCTTATTCTATAAATTGGAGCTTGGACACATCTGCTCTTTGCAGTTCGTAGCTGAAATCCACATGGACTTTCTACAGCTGACAGCTAACTCTGATGTGAACATTTGGGATGAGGATCTTGTCATGCTACTAGAACAGCACAACACTCAAGTGAATAGTGTTTTTAAAAAAGGTCGGCAGCCTTCATGTGCCTCTCGATAAGGGATTTCAGTAAAGCTTTGTTTTGCAAGTAGTGAGAAATGAAACGTAAGCTTTATGTACACTGAGATCCTGCCATCCAGCTCCCCAAGGCTTTTTTTAACAGACTCAAAGTATTCAACGTCAAGTGTTTGACCAGCCTATCTATTTTCGTTCTTCTGGGATTTGCGCAGCAGATTTTCGAGCACAATTTTTTAGGGAAGAAAGACCGGAGTTAGGCTTACCGGTAACTCTGTTTCTAGGAGTCTTCCAGGACAGCCTCTTGAGACCTTGGGCTCCTCCCTCCGGGACAGGAAACACGTACACCCTTTTCTTTAAAGGGCAGTCCTCTAGATCTCCTCCTCAGTTTGCCCGAGAAATACCAGAAGATCCTGAAAGACAGTCTACTAACACATCGTTAGATCATTTTTATATCTTCACCACAATTACAGTTCCTAACAGACACCGGGTGGGAAAAACTCCGGCTGTCCTGGAAGACTCCTAGAAACAGAGTTACCGGTAAGCCTAACTCCGGTCTTTCTCTAGTCTTCCAGGACAGCCTCTTGAGATGACAAGCAAGAAACTTACTGGTTTTTAGGGTGGGACTACTGTCTGGAGGACCCTTCGTCCAAAGGCCTGATCCTTGTCTGACAGCAGATCCAACCGGTAATGTCTTGCAAAGGTTGAGTAAGATGTCCAGGCTGCCGCCTTACAGATCTCTTCCGGGGACGCTCCTGCTCTTTCTGCCCAGGAAACCGCCACTGCCCGAGTAGAATGTGCTTTAACTGTAGGTGGTTCCCTACCCCCTAACATATATGCTTCTACAATCAACATCCTAAGCCATCTGGCAATAGAGGATTTTGATGTTCTGTGACCCTTGCGGGCACCTGAGAAGTTAACAAAAAGTGAGTCACACAATCTAAATTCCTTTGTGACATCCAAGTAAAATAAAAGATTTCTTTTAACATCCAATAAGGACAAAAATTCCCCTTCATCATCTTCTGAAGAGGAAAGCAGGGTTGGTAGGACAATGTTCCTGAGTCCTATGAAAGGTAGAGGCTACCTTGGGTAGGAAGCTAGGATCCGTCCTAAGGACTATCCTATCGTCAAAAACAGATAGGAAGGGCTCCCTAATAGAGAGGGCCTGAAGATCACTGACTCTCCTGGCTGAGGCTATGGCCACTAGAAAAACTGTTTTAAGGGTAACATGTTTTCAGGGAAGACTCTTCCAGCGGTTCAAAAGGTTTGTTAGTAAGAGCCTTTAGTACCAAGGACAGATCCCAAGAGGGACAGGCTCTAATCCTAGTTGGATTAGATCTTGTCAGACTTTTGAAAAAGTTTGACGAAGCGATCCTGTTGGAGAGGTACATCCAAAAAAATACTTAAGGCAGCCGCCTGTACTTTGAGAGTGCTGACTGATAAGCCTAAGTCTGCACCTGCCTGCAAAAATTCTAGCACTACTGGGATGCCGGAATGATTCATTCCTTGCTGTATCTTCCAGGAATTGAATTTTTTCCACACCTTAGAGTATATTGCTCTAGTTACAGGTTTGCGACACCCTAAGAGAGTCGTGACAACTTTATCCGAAAAACCCTGTGCTTTCAATAGTTGCTCCTCAGAAACCAGGCAGTTAGTTTCAGGTTCTTTATCTGAGGATGAAGGACTGGACCTATGGATAGTAGATCTACTTTTTCCGGAAGTGTCCAAGGTGGATACAGGGCCAGCCTCCACAGGCTGGCGAACCATGGCCTCTTGGGCCAGAAAGGCGTGATCAGAATCAGATCCGCTGGTTCCTGAGAAATTTTTGAATTACCCTGGGGATCAACCTCACTGGAGGGAATGCGTATGCCAGGCTGAAATGCCAAGGATGTGAGAAGGCATCTATCCCCCTCGCTCTGTCTTGTGGGTGAATGGAAAAAATATGTTGTAACCTTCCTGTTCTCCTCTGCTGCGAACAGGTCCACCTCTGGTAGTCCCCAGAGTGACACTATCTGGTAGAAAGTCTCCTGGTCTAGAGACCACTCGTCCTGGCATACTACCTGTCTGCTGAGGAAATCTGCCAGGGTATTCAGTGAGCCCTTTAAGTGTACAGCTGAAAGGTGTACCAGATTTTTCTCTGCCCAGATCAAGATCTGTGTAGCTGTTGCCTGGAGGGCTGGGCTCCTTGTGCCTCCTTGCTTGTTTATATAAGCTACTGTGGCAGCGTTGTCCGTCCTGATTTGTAGATGCTGACCCACTAGATAGCACTTGAAGTCCTGAATGGCTTTTTAGAACGGCCAGCAGTTCTTTTTGGTTCGATGACCGAAGGACCTCCGAGGACGCCCACTGACCCTGGGTCCAAACTTCTCCCAGGTGGGCTCCCCAACCCCCCCTGCTGGCATCGGTGGTCATTACCAGAGCCACTGGCGGATCCCAGAGAAGACCCTTGTCCAGGTTTTCTCTGGCTCTCCACCACCATAGGTTTCTTTGAATGCTCTTTGGGATAGGTATTGTGAGGTCCAAATCCTCCTTCCTGCCACTCCAAAGTTTGAGCATATGTGCCTGGAGAGGACGTGAATGAAATCTGGCCCAGGGTACCGACGGAAAACAGGCCGACATCAGACCCAGAACTCGCATAACTTGCCTTATGCTGATTTTCTGATTCGTCTGGAGGAGAGCAACCGCCTGATCCAGTTTGAGAATTTTTTCCTGGGGAAGGAAAATCTTCTTTTCTACTGAGGATATTCTGTATCCCAGATACATTACCTCCTGGGATGGTATCATCTGCGATTTTTCTTCGTTGACCAGCCAACCCAGGGAACGCAGGAAAGACAGGGCTACCTTCAGGTCGCTCTCTAACTGATGACCAGACGGGGCTATGAACAACAGATCGTCTAGGTAAGGCACTATTGTTACTCCTTGGAGTCTCAGGGGTGCCAGGGCTTCTGCTAGGACTTTGGTAAAAATCCTTGGCGAGGAAGACAGGCCAAAGGGGAGGGCCCTGAATTGCAGATGTCTGGTAGCAGAACCCAGTCTCACCGCTAGACGCAGGAATTTTTGGCATTCCTGACGGATCGGAATGTGTAAATATGCGTCCCGTAAGTCCACGGTGGCCATATAACACTTTGGGAAGATCAGACTGGTGACTGAAAATATCGATTCCATCTGAAACCGTTTGTACCGGACCCATTTGTTGAGGGGACGAAGGTTTAAAATCAGTCTGTACTTTCCTGAGGGTTTTTTCACTACGAAGACGTGTGAATACACCCCCTGACCTTCCTCCTCCTGGGGAACTTCCGACAGAACCCTTTGATCCAACAGGTCCCCTAAAAGGAGACCCAGGGCCTCTGCTTTCTCCCGGTCTCTGGGAGGTTGAGTGACCAAAAATATCGGGGGAGGGGGAGCTGAAAATTCCAGCCTGTAGCCGTTTTCTATGAGATCGTGTACAAACGGACTGACTGTTAATTCTGTCCATTGTGAGAGGAACTCCCCCAATCTTCCTCCCACAGGGACCTGAGTGTCACTGGGTTTTGGGGGGAACCTGAGGAGGGTTAAACAAGATTCCTCCTCTTCCCCGTCCCTTTTGGCCCGACCAATGTTTTTTAGGATGTGAATCCCGGTCTTTCTGGTTTTGCCTAAACCCTCGAAAAAAGCGTTTATTTCCTTCTTTCTTTTCGGAAAGGCTTTCTTTTTATCTTGTGTCCTTTCTAGTGCCTCCTGGAGACCCGGACCAAATAAGTGATCGCCAGAAAAGGGTAAGCCGCAGAGTTTTAACTTTGATGCGGCGTCACCGGTCCATGTCTTTAACCAGACCGACCTTCTGGCTGCGTTGACTAACGCTGCGGATCTGGCTGCAAGCTTCACCGATTCTGAGGAAGCATCGGCAAGGAAGCCAGCCGCCTTCAAGAGCAGCGGGAAAGATTTTAAGATCCTGCTGCCTGGAAGTACCAGCAGTGATATGTGCTTGGAGCTGATTGAGCCAACACTCCAAGTTCCTGGCTACGCAGGTAGCCGCCAACGCTGGTTTAAGTGCAATAGTGGAAGCATCCCATGCCCTTTTTAAAATGATGTCACCCCTTTTATCCATCGGATCTTTAAGTGATCCAAGGTCATCGAAGGCCAGGTCAGTTCTTTTTGATACCCTGGCCAGAGGTGCATCCAGCTTTGGAACTTTGTTCCATGGGAGCGTTGTATCTTCCTCAAAAGGAAACCTACGCTTTAGGTTCCCTGCAAAAAAAGGTCTTTTTTCTGGTTGCTCCCACTCCAACAAAATCGTTTCCACCAACGATTTATGAACAGGAAAACACCTGGTCTTTACAGCACTACCTTGATAAAGTTGGTCGTGCTTAGATAGCTGGACCTGTTCCTCTCGGATCTCTAGGGTTTCATATATTGCTTTAAGCAAGTCTCCCACATCTTCTAGAGACAGTCTATATCTAGTCCCCCTGGAAGAGTCTTCCTCTAGCTCAGAGCCAGAAGCTGAATCTACCTGAGAGGAAGTCTGGGACCGAGTGGACCCTCCTGCTTCCTCCTCCTCATGCTCATCCCCTTCGACCGGAGTTGCCAAGGACGGGGCACTAGGGGTCCTATATACTGGGGACGGCATCTGCATCCTATCCATCATTCCCCGGAAAGATTTGAAAGTGGATGCGAGTTCATCTTTTACAGATGATAAGACTTTTTGGCATTCTGCCACAGAGTCGTCTTTGACCAGACTGGAGATGCACTCTACACATAGAGGCTTTTTCCAGCTGGAACCCAACTTTTCCCCACATACAGCGCACTTTCTTTTAGGGGCTTGTGCTGGCGTTTTGTCCTGAGTTTTGACCTAAAATCAAACACAAACACCAAAAGAGTTGTTTAGATATAGAAAACAATGCCCCCTGACAACCACACCGTGTGTCAGAAAAAGATAAGTGCTGGGGAGCCCTCCACCACAGGTTCCCTGCCCAGGGAGGGAAAAAAAGGTCCTGAGATAATTTAGACCAGGTCCCCCAAGGTAAGTAAAGAGTCAGCCTAGCCCCCCTTACCTGGGAGACGCCGGAGCCGGTGGACCCGGAGTCTGTAGCCTGCCTCGCTTCCTCTATCGGTCCTGTGTCCTGGAACAGCCCGGCTGCGTTTGGAACACACCGCTCCGTGTGCCTTCCTTCCACTGCCGCGCCTAAGTCGAATGGGACTAGGTTTCGATGGCGCCCCTTGATGACGCCGTTCCGGTGATGCACTTCCGCCTTGTGGAACGCATCCGTCCCGCCCCTCAGCGCCGCTCCGGAAGGGGATCTGCAGTGCAGAGCGGCATGGCACAGCCAGCGTCTCTCGCCGCCGCCATTGCTGATGTACCGCGCTGTGCTCTGTGAGGAAGACCAACGCAACAGGTACTGGGTACTGCGGGGGGGGGGGGGTGCAGTCATCAAGGGTTCCCACTCTCTCTGAGCTTTAGACAGCAGTGAAATCGGTGACCTTCTCTTCCTAGCAGGAGCAGAGGGGTACCAGGCAGAGAGGGAAATCCAGCATTTTTAAAAGTCCCTAAAAAACATGCTCCTTCCCTTCTGGCAGGAAACACAATAACTGAGGAGGAGATCTAGAGGACTGCCCTTTAAAGAAAAGGGTGTACGTGTTTCCTGTCCCGGAGGGAGGAGCCCAAGGTCTCAAGAGGCTGTCCTGGAAGACGACTAGAGAAATAACCTTACTGTTTAATGAAAAAAAAAAGTGTATCACAATTTTTTTTGTATAATGTGAAAGATGTTACGCTGTGCCAATCGTGATCCTTATTCTAAGCAAAAAAATAAATAAAAATCACAATTCTCATTTTAGCCAGAATCGTGCAGCTCTACATCCCAGCTGCAAGAATCTGCTGGTTCTTGTCACTGGAATCCAGGGTATGCATACACCAGACTTTAAGTTAAGAATACACACTTGAATATCATTTTTTTTTTTTCCTTAACTGGAGTTTATTGTCACTTTACCAGAAAATATGAGGTTATCTTCCTGGCGGTGTGAACAACAAAGGTAGCTAAATTGCTAGTGCATAGGGAAGGGGATTGAATCTGTTTTGAGCCACAAAAATTTCTTGCATTGAGCTCCATCTTCTGGCTAAAAAAGGTAAATGTGAAATAGTTATGAAAAATTGCATGGCTATCAGCTAACAAAATTACTTAACAAAATGTTATTTTAGTATGAGAATAATTAAAGGGTAAATTCACTTTTTCACGAAAAATAATGTCTAAATATCCTGACCACCCCTCTGGACCCTTATACATACAGTGGCCATGATACATAGTGCTGCTGGTGTAGTGGTCCATACACAGCCACGCAGAGAGTATTCATCCCAATGCTACAATTGCAAGCACTCAATAGTCAACACGACCATGTGACCATACTATCCAATGTGAAGCACTTCTTTCTTCTGGAACACCTTACCGAAAGAAGTCTCAGATGTGCTTCTCAGTGGTCAACACGGCCACGTAGCTGTGCTGACCAATACGCACTTGTCATTGCCAGCAATAGGATGAGCACTTTCTTTGGGGCTGAGTATTGCAGAGTACGGACTGCTACACTGGCAGCATGGGGGCATCACTACTACCACTATGTGCAATGGGATCCAGATAGGTGGCAAGGATATTTGGCGCTAGATCTCCATTTCACCAAAAATAAAAAGGTGAATGGAGGTAATGGATTCCACTTGCTCAGCGGGGGGAGCGCTCCTCTTATCCCCATTGAGCAGGTGGATGACAGACTCTGTCTGCTCCACTGTCTCGCTCTCCTCTATGGGGAAATCGGATGGAAAAGGACCACCTGTACATTTTCATCCGATCCACCAGTCAGATGGACAATAGGACCATTATCCGTCTAGATTTTCTGGACAGGATCCGATTGGATAGCGGCTTGATCTATATGAACACCCAATCTGACCTCTGTCATGAGGGTCAATGTTATAAGATGAACGTGTGCCCAAAATGTAAGAATGTTTTTTTTCCCTGAATTTTGTGGACTTGGTCAAAAGTTATATATGTGTTTATTTGTACACAGTTTTATTTGATATTTTGATTCATATGTAATTTACTAGCACATCATAGCCACATTTATCAATTTGGGTGATTTTTTTGGAGTCATAGAGTACAGTAGTGGTGCAATGGATCGCCAATGATCCGTGATCCGAACGGGTCACCAGGTTCAGATCGGCACACCATGGCCTAGCTCCGGAACGGCGGCCATCTTGGTACACCCGTGGCAGCCTAGGTGAGCTCCCCTAGAGCGGCACGCTGATGTCGTCGTCGTCATCACCCCGCCTTAACTGCTCATGGATCTGCCTGCTTGTGTCGTTCTATTCTGTAGTGGCAGCATTTTAATACATTACGCAGGCTGAGCGGATGCTGCCATCTCCATGCACCTGTAATTTCAGCTGCAAGAATCTGATTCTTGTCCCTGGAACCTGATGTATGCAGATAAATGGTCACATATAGGAGGTCACCTGGGGTCGCTCATCTGTCCCCAATTGCATGCAAAATGTCAGCTGTCCATTTACACGTGAACAGCCAGGGCATGGGTCATTGACCTGTACAGGCTTCCTTGGGTGATTGCAGCCATTGGTTGGTAGGACAGACCAGAGTCTGAGTAGCACATACCCATCCACTGCAGCGAGTGGCCTGGTCTTAGAGGAAAACCATGAAGAGGGGTGCTTACATGACCTGTAACCATGGGGGAAGGTACGGGAGGATGGACCCTGGAAAGGAGATATGAAGTGGATGATTCAATTGGAAAAGGGTGTACATGGAGCTAGTTTTATTTTTAAACCAAGCTTTATTTTTAACGTCAAAGAGCATGAATTTGGGGGGGGGGGGGGGCTTGGCTTTGCGGACAGCACAGGGGAGGGCAGCAAAGAGAAGCCAGATAGGAGGGGTGGTTACATATAGAGCAGGGGTCTCAAACTGGTGGCCCTCCAGCTATTGCGGAACTACAAGTCCCATCATGCCTCTGCTTTAGGGAGTCATGCTTGTAACTATCATCCTTGCAATGCCTCATGGAACTTTTAGTTTCGCAACAGCTGGAGGGCCGCCAGTTTGAGACCCCGATTCTAAGTGAATCGATCTCTCCATTTTCCAGCCTCTGAAAGCCTGCTTCTCTCCCTCCTGCAAGCATTCAGAGGCTGGAAAATGGAGAGATCGATTCCTCTATATGCAACCACCCCCGCTGCTCCTCTAACTTTTTTTCTAACGGCAAGTGCAGATGCCACCATTGGCAGCTTGGCACTCTCATTATCTCCGGTGTGGCAGCAGTGACTCCTATCCTGACATCAAGCGATGGGGTCTCCCCCAGCTCCTCCACGTGCATAGTCATTGGTCAGCTGACCTGTAGTAATCTGAATGGCCGGGTAGCCTCAGAGAGGCTGGGTGAGCGGTGCGGGGTCATGGAGCAGCCCAGCTGCTTTGGACCCCACAAGGACATGCAGCCCAGTGGCCCGGTCCACAGGTAAAATGCTTAGTGTGCCCTAGGCTAATACCAGTCCGAGCCTGCCTGATGCCAACAGTGAATGGCCTGACTAAGGCCCAGACTTTAGGCTGCAATTTGTAGTCACCGTGGTGACCAGGTGCTGGGATTTGGCAAGCCCTATGTCCAGAAAGAGATCTCATTTATAAAAGTGCTCTTCTATGTCTGCCTGGGGACACCTGATCGGCTTGTTCCATGACAGTGATCAGCAGGCAGTGAAGGAAGGATGAAAAAAGCCAGCATTGCAATCCTCATATGTAATCTATACGAACAGCAAAGCTAAGTGGAGCTTTACTCTTCACAGCCAATCACAAACCAATGCCCACAGCATTCTATTGTGTACGTCCCACCACCTTCAGTCTATTGCCGTGCTGTTCCATATCTCACCATCCTCTTTGTCTTCCTCTTCGTTAGCAGCACAAAATCCTGGAGGAAGAGCCGGACCGATAATATCCTGGGACATCTTGAACTAAACCGGCGCAGCTATGTGACGTCACTAAAACGCGACATTTCCGGTCCTAATTTTGAGCGTGCACGTTAAATAATGGAAGGAATACAATTCTAGAATAAAACGACGGGGGGTGACCAATTTAAGCGAGCAGTGCCAGCCTCGTCTAAATTCCACGAATACAAAACTCCGAGCGCCCGTGTTTTGATAGATTAGACGACCTGTCAGAATTTGTAACGGAAGTGTTAACTATGATAGGAAGTGACGTGTGCGCTTCAAGCTGGCTGTATGATCGTAGTTGGGCCATCTTTGAGTTGGGCATTCCAGTTACAGTACATAGAATACATTTCATGATTCGGTTTAATTAAAGCTGGTGAAATATACTAGTCCAGTGTAATTACAAACGGGGGATAAGTGTGTATTAATGGAGTCCATACGCTGAGGGCTATGTAGTTTGTTATGTTATAGGCACCCGGAAGTGAAGGGTGCACGCACGTTGTCATCCTGCATGCTCCAAGCATGGAGTACAGTGCTCCCTATCCTGCGCCTGTGCTTCGTCCTCCGGTATTTACAGCTTCTCCAGAATCCGGGCCTCCAACACCCACACAGGCTTTTGGACAGTGGCCGCCTGCTTCTCCCAACAGCCCCTGGTGTGGAGGATGGAGTCAGTGGGGTCCCCAGCCGGGCTATTTCCCCGGTCTGCCTCGAGGTAGGTGATGAGATGAGGACACCCACCAAGGAATGGGTCATGGCCGGACACTGAGCACTCTTATTTCCCTCTGCTCTTGTTGTAAAGGAGGGAAGTAGACTGCAGTTCTGTACAGCCACATTGGTTTCCCCTGAGGGGGGCCGCATTGATTTCCCCCAAGGGGCCACACCACAGTCCAGCACTGTCTGTGATCTAGTTTTAAAGTGCTAGTAAACCTAGTTTTTTATTTTATTTACTTGTACCTCCAGGAAAATCTATAATAAGTCTTACCTGTAGGTACTGTGAATATATGCCAAGCTTGCCCTGTTTAGGAGCTGTTCAGAGTGAATGAAGCCGGTGCCATTGCCTGCACATATGCTCTGAAGGTCTGGCATACTGCGCCGGTGTATTGTCACAGTTTGCTGCCTATCCTAGAATGCTCCGGAAGTAACGTGGCGGCCAACTGCGCATGCGCGATGCGTTCCAAACGCAAATGCGATACGTTCCAATGCATTCACGACAGTGCACACCAGTGAAACCTCGGTCGGCATCCAGGCTCTTTCCTCAACATCCCCGTGGATTGGAGGATGTTAAAAAAAGAGCCAGGAGGCCGAGCGAAGCAAGGACGTGAGGCCTACTGGCCACTTTCCTCTAAATCCACGTCGCCCTGAATGCCGGGTTCGCTGGTGTGTACTGTCGAAAATCCATTGGAACGCATCGCACTTGCGTTTGAAACACATTGCGCATGCGCAGTTGGCCGCCACGTGACTTCCGCAGCATTCTAGGATAGGCAGCAAACTGTGACACTACACCGTACGTTCACAGCTGGTGGCGTAAATGAGGGGTCCCGCGTACATGCGCAGGATTGACCTCACGGCCCTGGCCTCTCATGTAGCTGAAGGCCACAAACCCAGAAGGAAGACCAGGTGAAGTTGGAAGCCTTCTCATCTGTGACGCTGAAAGGCTTTGTTTTAAGGTAAGTCTCCCATAACGTGGTAGTATGCAATGCATGCTAGCACGTTATGCATTTGTCTTACAGGGGAACGTTTTTATATATTTTTTCTTTTTCCAGTGGTTTACTACACTTTAAAGCTGACCTCCAGGTATGGATTTTCTAGCATAGCTACATGGGTCCTGTGTAACCATGCATATTCCATGTCTGTGGAAGCAAGCAGCATAGTAGTAGTCACAGCTTCTAACATAATCATGCTGTCCTCAGCCGAGCAGCTTCCTTCTGCTTAATAATCATAGGGTGTCCACCTGGCATGGGTGCTATTCACAGAATGCTTTGTATTTTTAACATTGAGTGCAGTGTACAAGACACCACAGATGGCTCCTGGACAGGCAATCTTGGTCCTGGTTATTTTTAAAGTATTCAGGGCTTCTTACCCATGCAGGGTATGGGGGGTTCCGGAGTAGTCTGCTTGGAGAAGATAGGACTGATTTATAGTGCTTAAAAGAGAATTTATGGGATTTTTTTCCCTGTTTTTAGAATCGTATTTGCCTAGGTGGATGTGGCATTGACCCCCCCCCCCCCCCGCTGGCTCTAAGGCTGAGAACCGAGCAAAGCTGAGTCGGGTTTTGGTCCAGGCATGTGGGTGGATCCCAACTATATGGTCATGATCTTTCCCGAGCCTGGACCTGCTCTGTGACGTCAGCCTGACAGCGGGCTTCAAACTACACTTCTTCTGTGATCCACAGGAGAAATGCATCCAAACAAGCCTTGGCTGTACCTGTCCTTTAATTGTGACCCAGAATTCAGGAGCTCTGAGAGACTCTAGTTGGGGAAAGAACCAATGCTTCTTACAGGGTTTGTGGTCCCAAAAGAATTAAAGGATAAGTTCACCTTTACAAAAATAAAATCATGCACATATATATTTTTTACATGCAAAAAAAAAAAAATGTTTTTGTAATGAACCTGTACAGCATTGCGTCCCTGATTGGCAGATTGTGGGTGTAATGCCACGGTCCTGCAGACTGACTGTGTCTGCCTGTACCTCCAATACAAAAAGGCAGTTACACTGTGACAGACTTAATAAACTACCACAGCTCTCAATGGTGCCATAATAGTTCATTGAGAACTACAAGCCGACAGCCGCAAAGGCTGTCTGACCTTGCAGTTTTCCTAGTTCACAGAACACTGCGAATGGATGACGCGGGTGGATCCCCGCATGGCTGCATTTGTGACAGCTGGGGGGGGGGGGGGGTGTGATCCCTCGCTAGCTGTCAGATCTAGGCGAGTGGGGGTCGGTGCATCTGTTACATGTTACACCAGGTGAACTGGTTCATCTTTGTATAAATAAAATAAATGCGCTTCTTTTTGTAGGTAGAAAATGTATATTTATAATTTTTTTTTTTTACACTAGGAGCCTGAAAAGCATTGCACCCTTGATTAGCCGATCAGTAAACTGTCTACTTGTATGGGCAGGCAGTTACACACTGACGGGATGTATCAATGAACTACTTAGAGCGCCGAATAGCGCCACGGTAGTTCATTGGGAACTACAAGCTCGCTGCCACAAGGGCTGTCGGTACTTGTAGTTCTCACATTCACAGGACTCTATGAATGTATGACACGGCCTCGGGCCATGTTGTGTTTTTTTTTTTTTTTTTTTAAGGAAAAGTTTCCCTTTAAAAAAAAAATAATAATAAATGCACATCTTTTTGCAGGGTTTTTTTTTTTTTTTTTTTTTAATTAACATCCAGATAGGTTGTTTGGAGAAAGATAAAGGCTGTCTGTTGCCTGCTGTTAAACATGGTGGATGATCCATAATGGTGTGAAAGTGATCAGGTTCGGGGTTTGTTCTTTGTTGTTATAGTTAGACCATAACACTCAAAGCCATGTCACAGAACCAAGTGCAACATATGGTGCAAAAATAGCTCTCTAATGATGTTCCCAAATGTACACAAGCTGGCAATTATTCAGTGTTGTATGTACACCAGGATAAGGTCAAAATTTGCATGCCCTACTCGGTCATTTGATCTCACTCTGCAACTCAATGTATATTCTGTTCAGTACTTGCATGCTGATTCTATTGTATCAAAATTGGTGGGTGACCCTACCTTTTTGATTCCTTGATTTTTAATATATAGCTAGTTATTTTTGTCTACTCCTTATGTGTCCAAGCAACAGCAATACTAATTTTATGTATAAACTATTCGTTTAGTATTACTTTAAAAAAATATATATTTTCACCTGGTGATCCAGCCAGTGACACAATACATGTCTTAGCGTGTCTGCTTTCTGCATGAAGTAGTAAGACAGACACTTTTGGACTGCTGCGTCGTCAGTTTGGGGAGAGGGTAGTGTTAAATTGGTTGTAAACCTCAGACCTGAAATATAAACAAAGCATATCCCTCAATAGTGCCATTTCTAACTGGTGCTTCATTCCTCTGCTATCAGCATGAATCACTTCTGACAAGTTTTCCTGACACCAAGAGAAAAAAGGTGACAGGGGAGGGACCTCCAGCAGATTGACAGTCTCGGCTCTGTTCCTGTGTGAACGGGGGTCCCTTCAATCAGCTGTCCTCTTCCTTTTTTCTCCAAGCTTAGACAGGCTGTACAAATTCTGGACTTTGAAAAGCTTGTAGAGAAGACAAATGGGTACACCAGGGTTTGACAAATTTGCTTGGAATCTAGGAGCCAGCTAAAAAAGTTAGGAGCCAGAAAACGCACCCCGTCCCGACGAGCTTGCGCGCAGAAGCGAACACATACTTGAGCAGCGCCCGCATATGTAAACAGTGTTCAAACCACACATGTGAGATATCGCCGCGATTGGTAGAGCGAGAGCAATAATTCTAGTCCTCCTCTGTAACTCAAAACATGCAACCTGTAGATTTTTTTAAACGTCGCCTATGAAGATTTTAAAGGGTAAAAGTTTGTCGGCATTCCACAAGCGGACGCAATTTTGAAGCGTGACATGTTGGGTATGAATTTACTCGGCGTAACATTATCTTTCATAATATAAAAAAAAATGGGGATAACTTTACTGTTGTCTTATTTTTTAATTGAAAAAAGTGTAATTTTTTCCCAAAAAAGTGCGCTTGTAAGACCGCTGCGCAAATATGGCGTGACAGAAAGTATTGCAACGATCGCCATTTTATTCTCTAGGGTGTTAGGATAAAAAATATATATAATGTTTGGGGGGTTCTAATTAGAGGGAAGAAGATGGCAGTGAAAAAATAGTGAAAAATTACATTAGAATTGCTGTTTAACTTGTAATACCAACAGCCACCACCAGATGGCGCCAGTTCACACATCTGGTGGTAATAACTTGTAATACCAACGGCTCACCACCAGATGGCGCCAGCTCACAAAAAAAAATACTTCTGTACCTGTGGTTTTTAATATTTTTTTTGGCAAATTTCAAAACAAACTTCTTTCATGTTGTCATGGGCTATTTGTAGAATTTTTGAGGTGAATATTGAATTGAATCCATTTTGGAATAACAAATTGTGGAAAAAGTGAAGCGCTGTGAATACTTTCTGGATGCACTTTATGCAAGTTGTGCACACATATGTAAATGGTGTTCGCACCACACGTGAGGTATTGCCACAAACGTTGGCACAAGAGCAATAATTCTAGTGCTAGACCTCCTCTGTAACGCTAAATAAATAAGCTGTAAAAAAAATTGAAAGCGTCATCTATAGACTTATTTTAGGTACCGTAGTTTGCCGCCATTCCACAAGCATGCACAATTTTAAAGCGTGATATGTTGGGTATAGGGCTGCAACTAACGCTTATTTTCACAATCGATTAGTTGGCCGATTATTGTTTCGATTAATCGGATAATAGCCTTAAAAAAATAAAAATTGAATTTAAAAAAAAATTTGGGCCAATTTGTTGTTGGGCAGATTACAAAACACAAATTGCCACAAAACACCTTACATGCTTTTCTGCAGCTTCTCCATTGAAGTATATTGAACCAAAAAAAAAAAAAAATAGCCCCGTTTTGCGTTAAAAAGTCCTTGCCCTTTCCAAATACGCAGCAGCTGAAAAAAAATCATGGATGTGAACGTGTCCCATAGGAAAACATGTAATGAACTGTAGTGTGTTTCTGCAAAAAGCACCAAAAAAGGTGTGACCCAGGCCTGAGATGTTTAGTAACATAATGGGGGTTAAAAAAACAAAAACACAAAAAGAGCAAATAATCGCTACTGTAAGGGGTTCATTTTTTTTACTGAGGGACAGTGAAAGTAATATTTACAGTAGTGATTTGCTTTTTTCTACTATAAAGGGCTAATTTTAGTTTTTATACCCCCATTTTGTTACTGGCCGATTAATCGATTACAATTTTCATAATTGATTAATTTCATAATCCATTAGTTGTCGATTAATCCATTAGTTGTTTCGGCCCTAGTTGGGTATCTATTTACTCCTGGTAACATCTTTACCATTTTTCGAAAAATTTGAGTATATGTTGGTGTGTGTGTGTTTAAAAAAAATAATGCGATTGCAAACTTGCTGTGCAAATACCGTGTGACATAAAAAGTTGCAACAATCTCCATTGTATTCCCTATGGCCTCCTGCTAAAAAAAAAAAAAAAAGTTTTATGTTTTGGTTCTTGTAAGTAATTTTCTAGCAAAAAATTACAGATTTAAACTTTTAAATAAAAGTGCCAGAAAGGGCTTGGTCTTCAAGTGGTAGAAGTTTTACAGCTCAAAGTATTAACCCAGCAAATATAAAGCTTACCATATAAATGAATGAATGAATGACTTGTATAGCGCAACTCATGCGAACTGAATCGCCTATAGACTCAAGTATAAGCCGAGGTACCTAATTTTACCACAAAAAAAATGGGAAAACATATTGACTCGAGTATAAGCCTAGGGTGACAAATGCAGCAGCTACTCTAAATGGATAAGAGGGTCAACAATGCCCATTTGCAGCCTCACTGTGCCGATCTGCATAACTAATGAGCCGTGTCATGCATACAGTCAGACAGCGGCCATCCATCCAGTGTTTGGAAGAGGATGTCCATGATAGGCGGAACACCGAGCACTAACTCATTGCTGGGAAACTGAGTGTTCCCCTATCAGACAAGAACGAGGAGGCAGCGCAGCTTTTTAACACTGGATGGATGTCCGCCGTCTGACTATGCATGAAACGGCTCTCATTAGGTATGCAGGCACAGACTCGAGTATAAGCCGAGGGGGGCATTTTCAGCACAAAAAAAGTGCTGGAAAAACTCTTATACTCGAGTATATACGGTAATTGTTCAGCCTGGCAGCAGAACGCATGATTATTTAGGGCTGGTGGAGCTTTTGATGTTTATACATTTGATATCCAAGTTCTGCAAGCTCTTAATTTGATTTCAGCAGCATATGCATGTTGTGTGTCAAACGCACGCTGTTGATGACGACACATCTAGTATTATCCAAGAGATCTGTGGATTAAAATGTCATCCAAATTATTGTAGCAGTTCTAATGAGAAGTGTCATGTGGATCACAACACTTCTATATCCTCAGCTCTTTTTGTGATTGGATAGGAATTGGTTACTATGGAAACAAGTGACCGGAAGCCTGTGAAGTATATAAGAGCATTAGATAACTAATGTAATTTATCAACCTTACATAGATCCAATTTCTCTTTACAGGTGGGACTAAGCAGTATGGTCATGAAAGCCACATGCAATTCGGAAATGGTTGTTATGGAAACAAAGGGCAAAAGGTATTAAACTAGTACTAAGTAAACTGTATACACATTTCACAGTGGTCTTCCACTAAGACCAGTCTTATGCACACAAGAAAAGGAAAAGGCTGATACAAAGACCTTGCATGTGTAATAAGTAGTACATTTGCATATAGCAACCTGCTTACACTGCGCTTTTTTTTTTTTTTTCTAGTGCAAGTTATAAAATGGAAATCTATATTTAAAGCGGTTGTAAAGTAAAAATTTTTTTTATATATTTTTTTCCCCCTAAAATTAAAACTATGTTATACTTGCCTGCTCTGTGCCATGGTATAGCACAGAGCACCCCCAACATCCTTTTCTGGGGTCCCTCGCCAGTGTTCTAGGCTATTTCTCTCCTACGTGTGCCACCATAGGAAGCTGCTTCCTATGGTGGCACACATGGAGGCAGTCTTGCTTCTTTGTTGGGGCTCTGTGTGTCCAGTCATGCACACAGCACAGTTTGGCCCCACCCTGTGTTCCCTCCTCACTGGATCTGAGTGAGAGCGGCAGGAGCCAAGCCTGTGAGAGAGTGGAGAGAAGACCTGCAGACGAGTGCATTGCTGGATTGATACAGGGCTTGGGTATTTGTGGTAGAAACGGGTACTGAAAAAAAAAATGCATTAAGGTGAAAAAACTTAATGACTTTAGAACCACTTTAAGTTGTAATGGACAACACCAGTGCCTTTACTAGGCCTGTGTTTTTGTGAAGTATCACTTGTACCTTTTGAGTAAAAGGCTTTGCTGAAAAGCAGTAAAGGTAAGCAGGCACTGGCATATACCTAACCATGCCTGGTCCTGAAGCAAGTGATGGAATCGCAGTACTTTTTATTCCTGTGCATTGGGAGACAACCAATCATCTATCACGGTGGAGGTTAACAAGAGCCTCCCTACATACAGACTATCATTCCATTGATTAAGTAGTATCGGCAGTCCAGGTCTCATTAAAGGGGTTGTAAAGGTTTGTCTTTTATTTTCTAAATTGGTTCCTTTAAGCTAGTGCATTGTTAGTTTACTTACCTTTTCCTTCGATTTCCCTTCTAAATGTTTTTTTTTCTTTGTTTGAATTTCTCACTTGCTGTTTCTCCTCAGTAAGCTTTCCACAATCATCCGAGCGGTGGAAAGTCATTTAGAACAGCTTACTGAACACCTTACTGAGGAGGAACAGGAAGTGAGAAATTCAGACAAAGAAAACAAAGAAAAAAAACATTTAGAAGGGGAAAGTAAGGGAACCAACAATGCACTAGCTTAAAGTAACCTATTTAGAAAATAAAAAACAAACCTTTACAACCCCTTTAAGCCTTAAAATCCTGGGAGCCGTTGCACCTCCAGCTGCTCATGTCATTTCTCCAATGGTTATTGGTGTTAACCTCAGTCATGTCTTTGCTTTCAGACCCATGATTTTCTATTTTAAAGGAACCATGCTAAGCACACTTTTAACCAGTTCTGGTGACTATACTCTGGAGAATCTTCTCATAGTTGCTAATATTCTAAAAGATTTTTAAGGGACTTGTAGTGCAGTATCTGTTTATGGAGGTGGCCACATCCAGATCTCTCCAACACGTTTCTTTTAAACTTGTAGATGCAATGTTTTTGGTGAGTGTATACACTTTTTATTAAGCGATCTTAACGTATAAGTTAATGTCTTTTTTGAAAAATAAAAAAGTGCTCTCAGGTGCTTTATGCCATAGAGAAGAGAAGGGATCACCGCTCCAGGTGGGTCACTATGTAGAGATGGACTGACTCAGGATACCGTGGGTGCTGGCAATGCACTGACCATGCATAAGATACGAAGAAAGAGGATGGATAGCCACACTCCAATGACCAAACGGTTGTCTTTTATTAAAAAAAACACAGCAAGTACATCACTTCACAAGGTGCAACAAAGGAACAGCCATATGCCATAATGTGCTAGTATGCACAGCCTGTCAAATGATGCCCTCCAGCTGGTCCTGGGTGTTCCTATCTTCTCCTGGTCTTCCTTTTGGGGTTTGCTTAATTTGGCTGCTTTAATCATTGGGCCACGATGACTTCACTCCCGCACATGGGAGTCACTTCTTTACAGCACAGAACCCTACCTGTTAGCAGTTTATGAGAAAAACATTTAGTTTAATAGCACTTTAAGACACATTTGTGTTTTAGTTTTGATTAGAGTGGGGAGGGATTAGAACACCTGTCAGTTTCTATTGCTGTCTGTGACTCCGTTAGGCTGGGTTTCACACTACTACACTACTTTCATCCTACTTTGCTCTGTGTTCAATGTTTCCCTATGAGAGCGTCTTGTAGCGTCCTACACAAGTCGGTCCGACTTTGAAAATGCTCCCTGTACTACTTTTGGTCCTACATTGATCCTACTTCAGGCCCATTGAATATCATTGAAGTCGGACCAAAGTAGTATCCTGTTCATGAAAGTAGGATGGATGTAGGACCAATGTAGGATAAATGTAGGACCGATGTAGCAGAGCAAAGTAGGATGAAAGTAGTGTAGTAGTGTGAACCCAGCCTTAGGGAGATTCATGCTTTCTATTTGTCTTATTTATCAATATCACCGTGAGGGAAGGGAAAGAAAATTGAGGGGACATCTTTCAACAGGGACACTAAGTTTGGTGACAACTGTTACCAGTCCCAAAATATAGATTAAGGGAACCGATGATTGTAGACGTACTGATGTGATGTGATCATCTCGGCGGGTACTACAAAAATACACGAACAAGAGAATATATGACCATGCTTCTTTATGACTAAAATGAGTTTCACTTTTACATAACAATACATACAGTTTTTTATAGTTACATGTTTATAATTGCCAACATAACAACAGTACAGATTGGACTGAAATACTTTTAAAACATAGCTGCAACAATGAATACCATTATATTTTAATAAACATACATTTCCCTTTTATTTTGTGTTATTGACACTTATCTTTATCTCTATGGCACACTTTAGCTGTGTCATAATGAGAGTTACACTGCATTGCTTATAAATATATACATTCTGAAGCAAATCTCTCTTTTGACCACTAGATGGCGCACCTTGCATAAATTGAACAAGCAGTGTATAACCTTTCCATGTGGCTAATAATATCATTTTTACCATGTGCTTTTAATATATATAACTTGCATAAATCAGGTTGAAATATACCCATATATAACAGTCTAGTGCTTGCAATAAACAGTTGCTCCGAACAGTACAATAGTCCTAGGGTTTTTCGCTATTTTCACTGCTCTCAACACATGCTGCTTTGAAAGTCTAATTACAACAAAACCATTGCACAAAATCTACTAAAACTTTCTCCTGCATCTGCTCTAGATGTTTAGGAATCTTTCTAGTACAGTTTAGTAAGAATGAGAAGGGTTTAAAGTACATACCTACAAAAATACACGAACAGAAAAATATATGACCATGCTTCTTTATGATGTGAAATGTGTTTCACTTTGTCACATGATGCATGTGGTCTTATATAGACTCTGTTCGGGTACCCTCTCTGCCATCTACTGGTTGTTTTATAGAATAGCAGGATATCAAAAATAAACAATAAAAATAAATGAATGTAGGCTATGGGGTGCCTGTTTTGTCTTTCAAGTGATACCCCAGCCCGTCACACAACCAGGGATTTCCTTTTTTAGCTACGGGACAAGAAGTGAAGACAATTTTCCCTAATGAGACATAGATGGCAAAAAATAAAATAAGGATTTATAGCCTTTCTTTACTCCCTTTTAGTTAAGATTTGCATGCATGCTGGATTGCTTCACAGTGCTTTTGTATGAAAAAGACTCAAATGTTTTGTGCTTGCTTTTATACTTTTAGAAAAAACAGAAAAAAGAACCAGTCTACACACATTACTGTGATACATGTGACCGAGGCTTTGGCAATCAAGAAAAGTACAATGAACATATCTCGCAACATGTAAAGGTAAGATCAAACATGGTACATATAATGCCTGGCAGCTGTGGGAAAAGCCTCAATTCCATTTACACCACTGCTCTATTTTAGCGTGCAGGCTTGCTGGGTGTTAAGAGGTGATGTGCACAAAATTCTACATGCCTGCTTTCTTTTGCCCTGCACAGTGCAGCGGTGTGAACGGGGCACATTGAAAACTGTTTTCTTTGTGTCATTTGCATATAGACTGGTGTTTATTGCATGCATAAAAATGTCAGCCACTGTATGTAGTGTCCTAGGCCCTTTATACTACAACTTTTTTTGTTCGCTCCAGTGATAGTATTCTGCTTGGTACCTGGATATAAAACTGAACTCAGGCAGATATTAAACAAAAGCTATTTTGTATTCAGTAAAATCAATAAATGTACATAAATAAAGTTAAGGTTCTACCTATTTTTTTTAACTTAATATTCACACAATTTCACAAAGGATTTGGGGTTATCGGTAATAAGGCTGTAAATATGAAGGCGGGAACCACCTCCAGAGAATAAAAGAATTCTCACTTTTTGTTGCCAACATCCCAAACTTTGTAGAAAATAAACCAAAGAAGGAAAAAGTACCCCTGGTACTAATGGGACATTATTGGCGAACTTCTATGCACAACGAATTTGAATAAAATTATGACATGTATTGGTTTTTAGAAATGAAAATTATTATAATGGTGTGATATAACACCAGGTATTGTACATTAATACAGCATATATATGAGACCAGGCTCCAACATGGAGCTACATAATGCTGTAAATGTGCTTACAGGAGCAACACAGGGACGACCTTCTCTCTACTGCTGCTCTCACTGTTCGAAGGCATGTGATGGGTTCCCAGATAAAGTTGTAGGGCCAGATCCACAAACGAATTACCCATCGTATCTCTGTTTTGTATCCACAAAACAAGATACGACTGAATCTGGGCTTGATCCGACAGGCGTACGCCGTCTGATCGTAGGTGCATATTTACGCTGGCCGCTAGGTGGCGTTTCCGTCGAATTCCGCGCTGAGTATGCAAATTAGCTAGATACGGCGATCCACAAATGTACGTCCGGCCGGCGCATTTTTTTACGTCGTTTCCGTAAGGCTTTTTTCGGCGTATAGTTACCCCTGCTATATGAAGCGTATCCTATGTTAAGTATGGGCGTCGTTCCCACGTCGAAGTTTGAAAATGTTACGTTGTTTGCGTAAGTCGTTCGCGAATAGGGCTTTGCGTAGAATGACGTCACCGTCGTAACCATTGGCTTGTTCCGGTTTAATTTTGAGCATGCGCACAGGGATACCCCCACGGACGGCGCATAAAACACGCCCCCATCACATGCATTTTAATTGCGCGCCCTTACGCCGCCTAAGTTGCACTACGCTGCCGTAACTTACGGCGGGAATTCTTTTAGGATACAAAAAAAAAAGATGTAAGTTACAGCGGCGTAGTGTATCAGAGATACACTACGCCGGACGGAGAGAAGTGGCGCGCTTTGTGGATCTGGCCCGTAGTGTGCGACAGCACTGGAGTTCAGGTCTAAATCACAAAACTGGCTAAATAGAATTAGACTTATAAATATGTTGTGAACAATAAATTCTTTAATGTAAAAGCTGTCTAACTTTTGTTATTGCATAATCCAACATTGGTTTACCTTGATCAATGTGTTTGCTTTATTTTGTATTCCTCACTATTTATCAATTAAAAAAAAAAAAAACTATTTTAAGTCTTTTAATTGCTGTTTGTAGCAATGTACATTCAATATTATACCGCATCAAAATCTACAGCTCTCTTACACATAAAGTACAAGCAGAAGATGCGCGCACTCAACCACACAATTTAAAAATTATTGGTAAGATTCGTTGCTCAGGCTGGGGGATCCCCCACTTCCCTGTTCGAACATCCAAAGCAGAAATTAAAGCGGCAGTAAAACCAACGATTTAATAGTTTCCAAAGACAGTTACATTCTCGGCATGCCGGAAATACTAACTGTCTCACTGGCTGTGCTCTCAACCAAACTGTCACACCATCCAATGGCTGGTGTCATAACTGATCACATGTGCAGCATCATGGCAGTTGAAGATTAAACAGAGGCCAAGATGGCAGCTTCTTTGGCTGAAAATGATAGGCGGGTTTCCTTCCACTTTAAGCTGGCAACTTGATAACTCCTTGGGGTAATATCCTTTTATTTTGCCTCCTCATATACACAGGATCAATGCTGACATGTTTTGGCTATTAGAGCCTTACTCGTCCCGAAACATGTCGGCATTGATCCTGTGTGTATGAAGTAGCCAAATAAAGGAAAGTATTACCAAGGAGTTATCGAGTTGCTGGCTTAATTTTTGCTTTGGCTCTTACACATAAAGTCTTGGATTTTGCACTTCCTTCTCATTGTGAGGGTTAAGTCACAGTGAGAACTCTGGACAGGGCAGTAACTGAAAAAGCACTGAAGCTACAGGATAAGTATGGCAATCGGCCAACTAGCATTTGAAGCACAGATGAGCAGTGGCAGCCTACTGTTGGTTTTCATACAATGTCTGTATTTGAAAACTGTCTGTTGAATGTAGGAGAATGAACAGAAAGACAGATCACAATATACAGGTCTGCCATCCAAGTAACCATTTTTTTTGTACACTTTTCTTTGTGTCAGTAGTGCCGGGAAGCAGGCTGCAGTTTCAACGCACATGAAAAGCTGGTACAATTTCACTGGAAAAACGTAAGTCACAAATATAATTGTCTTTTTAAAGGCGGAGTGCTGACATTTGATATATCTGCTAGAGGAAACATATCAGTGCAGCCCATTAGTGCCAGTCAGTTCAGCCTCATCAGCGCACATCAGTGAAGGAGAAAAACTACTTATTTACAAAATTTTATAACAGAAACTAAGAAACCTTTTTTTTAGAATTTTTATTTTTTTAACTTTATTTTTTGTGTGTGAAACCAAAAATTTTCCTAGACAGGAAGGTTGAAAGTGCACTGTATTGAAGTGGTTAAAAACTGTAAGGATGCCTGTAGATAAACAAACCGTGCAGCTTTGGCTAAAGTTGGATAATGTCCTTGCTATAGGTCTAGGCCATTTATGTACCTCCTGAAGCATGCCCAAAAAACTCCAGATGGCATAATCTCTTCCTGCCTTATTGCTAGGACGATGCTAAGACATCACCAGCTGATACTGCCCCACCCCACCATCATAGAGAGGGCTCTCAAAACCCTGGACATGTGTGGCCACTTTCTTCTCCGTCGCAGCATTGCTAAGCTCAGTTATTTCAATGGGAGAGGGAGAGTGCATGTGAGGGGTTAGATTTGCCTGGGAGTGTCTTAGAAACATGGCAATTCCTCAGTGTTGATGAAATTTAATAACCCCCCCCCCCCCCCCCATGGGACCCCCCCCCCCCCCCTCCTTCTTTCTTTAGGGATCACTTACAGGATTTATGATCCACATATGGACCTCATTTCTTTTCTAGTTCTGGTACTCTTAAGTCTGCAGACCTCGCTTAGAAGTCTTTGCTAATATTAAGATGCGCCCTGCTTCATGTGGTTGTAAAGGCTGAAGGTTTTTTTACTTTCATGCATTCTATACATGAAGGTAAACTTTCAATTTTCAGCTCCCCTAATACTTGCCTAAGCCCAATCTCCATCCAGCGATGTGCATGAGAGCCGAGGCTCTCCTGGGTTTCTTGCGCCTCGTTGGCTGAGATGCAGTAACAGGAGCCATTGGCTCCCGCTGTTGTCAAAGTCAGTGAGCCACTGAGGGGGAAGGGGAGGGGGGGGTGGGGCTGAGCCGAGCCGCAGTTTCATATTTAAATAAAAGCTGAGCCCCGGTTTGGGTGCCCCCATAGCAAGCTGCTTGCTATGGGTGGTGGGAGGTTAGGGGCCTGGAGTGCTGGTGAGGAACCTGAGAAGAGGAGGCTCTGGGCTGCTCTGTGCAAAACTTCTGCACAAAGCAGGCAAGTATAACATATTTGTTATTTTTAAACATAAAAAAAAACCAGAAGACTTAAATATCGCTTTGACTTTAAAGAATTTTTTGAAAGTTAGACCGATATAAATCGCAGTATTCTTTACAACTGCCAGAACTCTGGGCAACACCCTAAAAATGCTTTACATCTAAGATGGTGCCTGCTATAAAGACCAAAGACAGTACAAAACAGATTATTGTGCACACATGCAAAAATTACATTTATCCTGCAAGGCTAGTTAATAACACCTGAACATATTAAAAAATACGGGGGTTTGGTCACACTATATGGTCATATAGTGCTAAGCCCACTTACTGCGACAAAGTACCCCGAATTAGTGGGTCCTAACATGTTAATAGAATGAAAGAACCTGTGTCTCAACCATGGGAGATACATTCCTCTATGTGGGAGAACTGAAGGGATTGCTCCTATGCACTGGTGGCCACTAGTAAGAGGTAATGAAGAGGGGGACCTGGTCAGGGTCTATACAATATACAAAAACATACTTGGGGGGTGCACCCTAAAAATGCTTTACATCTAAGATGGTGCTGCTATATTCTTCCAAGAACAGGCTATAGTAAGTTTTTCTGCCAAAAGCATAAAAAAATTAAAAATAATCAATCACCGTTTATAGTGGGGAAGATGCTCCACTTTTTTAATTAAAAGCGGGATTCCACCCGCGATTTTTTTATTTTTTAAGTCAGCAGCTACTAACAGTGTAGCTGCTGACTTTTAATAAGGACACTTACCTGTCCTAGTAGCCTGCGATGTCGGTCCTCCAACGGCGACCGCTCAGTCCTGGCGCCTCCATCCTTACTAAGGGAAAGGCTTCACTGCCCGTTTCCTACTGCGCATGTGTGACTCGCATGGCGCTTTGTGAATGGGCGGCTGCCTCCTGGAGATACACACAGTTCCCAGAAGGCAGCGCGGCTCATTCACAAGAAGACACAGTGACGTAGGATGAGCCAGAAGATCCACTGCGGTGGAAGAAGAGGCAGAAGAACTACTTCAGCATAGCAACCGCCCTTTTTTTTTTTTTATTTTTTATTTTTTTTAGGGGGGGAAAAAGAGGGTAGAACTCCTCTTCAAGGCAATACTGGGTTGTTGGAGAATCGGAATCTCCTAGATTTTCCATATCGTGGGGTTTCTGAAACAAGGTTTTTACCCCAACTTCGGACACTCTCACTATATATGAGTGATAGTGCCTAACGAGTGACATCCTCGAAAGCACGGGGGTTTAATATAACTTTACTGCAGGGAATGCATTAAGTTAAAAATGTTTTCGCTTTAGAAGCACTTTAATCAACCTTACCAAATTGTTCTTTTTGAGTCATTGCTTATAACCTTTTTATGATTCGATGCATAGATGTTCATTTCATGAGCTTCCAAAATCTGTTTTCTAGATGCATGCACCTGGAACCAAGCGAATTAAGCTTGACACAGCAGAAGAGATCGCCAAGTGGAGAGAAGAGAGAAGAAAGTAGGTTAACATATGTAGCACTTTTGTGTCCTAGCGACTTATTTCTGAGAACTCAAGGAAATTTTTTTATGTTCTCAAATGACATTTGATTACTATTGACTAATTTACTGCTAGTATAATCCCCTTCTGTCAACAAAGATTCTCCTTGCAAGTTCATTTTTAGGTTTATAGACTTATGATTTCTACCTGCTAAAGACCAGTGTTATTGGCTTAAAAGGGTTGTAAAGGTTAGTGTGTTTATTATTTTGAAGAGGAAAAAAAAACAACAATTTTTTACTTGCCTCCTCTGTGCAAGGGTTTTGCAGAGTGGTCCCCCAGTGGCACTCCTGGCTCCTACCCACGTTGAGTGCCCCTTCGGAGACCTGCATTCCTAGGGGAAACTTGTGTGGGCATGCTCCCGAGTCCTGCTGCTGCGTCCATTGACAGACGGCAGAATTCGGTCCCGCCCCACATGTCACTTGATTTGATTGACAGCAGTGGAGCTAATGGCTGCTGCTCTCAATCTATCCAGTGAGAACCTGAGACAGCGGCTGTAGGTGCTGGGCTTGTTCCCGTCGCTGGAAAGATCGGGTCAGGTAAGTAAAAGGGGGGGTTCTGGGGGGCTGCTGCACTACAGAAGGTTTTTCACCTTAATGCATTAAGGTGAAAAACCTTGAGGGTTTACAACCCCTTTAAGCTAGGTAACCAAAGTGAAAGGCGGTTAGAGTTCCCCCATAGATATCAATGATTGATGGGCTATAGTTCCCCTATATTAATAATGCATTATAAGGCTTGTTAGAGTTCCCCCTTAATGATTAATGCTTGTATCCTAAAATGTATTTAAGATGTATCCTTGAGCTTCTAGGGAGCCAGGGACCTTGGCTATGTTATTACGTTATTTGGCCAAAAGAACATCAACAATAGATAAGCTGTAGGGAACAAATTAGATTGTTATATGTATGACGTACATAACTTGTATAACCTAATAACTTAGATATGATTGGCTGGGACTAGGGCGTCCCTTTTTTTTGTATGATTTGCTTGAGTACAAGTACAGTACAGTATGAGTGCGTGTGGATGTTTTCCTGACTAACCAATGCATTGGGGACTTTCCATACATTCAAATTGTCCTTAAGACCCGGGTCTAGTTGAAGCAGCAACCTTACACAAAGCATGTCAAGTAATTACTAGAACATACAAACTCCACATAGTGTCTCTATATAATTTTTTTTTTTTTTATCTCAAGCTTTGATAGTTTAGTACTTCGTCTGTTACTTTTTTGCTATTGCAGCTTTGAAATTCTTAATCCTGGTAAACGTGCACACGATATTTTTCCTGCATTATCCAAAGTGTGTGTGTGTGTGTGTGTGTGTGTGTGTGTGTGTGTGTGTGTTTTGGATGTATATAGTGGGTATACAAAAGGATCATCCCCCTTTTTCTTAAAAGAGCAGGGGTTCTGAGCACACAAACTAGTTAATCCATGACTGCGAGGCTATTTCATTTCTGCTAACTTACTTGACAAACCCCACTTAAAGTATTTCCAGGTAACGATTTTAATTATATTATTAAAGCAGAAGTTTAGTTAAAACGTATTTTTTTTCTCTGCAGCTCTAGTTACATTATTTGCCTGTAATGAAGTAAGTTCTTTCACCGATTTACACCATCTGTGAATAGTGGAGAGTCTGATCGGTCATTGGATTGCCTCTCTCATTCACAGATCATGTTAGAGGCAGTGTAGTCCGTGAGAACTTTTCTCAGTGGTGGAGAAGAGGGCAGGAGGGGGCATGTCCCCATCTTATCTTTGGTGCAGCTGAGGCTGTTAACCTCCACAATGCTGGAAATTCAGCAGACATACTTCATTACAGGTAAGTAATGTAACTAAATCTGTTGGGGGGGGGGGACTGTTTTGTTTGTGTCATTTTAAAAAGTGGTTTGATTTTTCTTTTAAGTCAACAGTATTGACATTGAAACACCGTAGAATTGTTCGATACTGTAACTTGTATTTACATTGTCCTTTTATTGCGTCTGTTTTCTCCACCAAAGCCAAATACTACAGTCATTTGCATAACTTCTTTTGTTTAACCGCAGAAACTACCCGACATTGCAGAACATTACACGAAAACATCAGCTCCAGAAAGAAAAAGAGCATCGAGGAGAGGTGCTGAAGACGGCTGAGTTTGGGTTGGTATTAAATTAGATCCAACGCGCCCCCCCCTTTTAATCCCACACAGCTTTTTGACCCCCCCCCCCCAAATGCTCCATCTCCTCTCTATGCAAAGAACCTTCCGTGCTCATTGCTGGCTGTGCCTATGTAAACAATGTAATGTTTTACATGGGCAATGTGAACCGTGCAATGCACCACAATCAGCACTTTGGCACTGCTGTCTTGCCAGCGCACACTAGCCTCTGCATTCTAACACCGCGGCTAATGTGAATGTACCCAAAAAGTGAAATGACCCTGTAAGATTGTGGTGTTTGTCCATCAGGTCTCCTCCTGTTTTGCTTGACTTAGAAAATCTGTAAAAAAAAAATAAAAAACGCTGTAGATTCTGTTCTTGAGGAGGGACTAAAAAAAAAAAATCACTTTTACTGTATATGTATACAGATTTTATAACTATAGGAAAAAACAAAAATAACGACCCAAAATTCCTTTTTTTTTAATTTTTTAGAAAAATGAAGGGAATGAGGACTAATCAAACAGGCTGCTCTAAAAATAAGCGACAATGGAGACAAAAGCAAAGAAAAGGCAGAAAAATGTGTAGAGGAAATGAGAGTCAAAAGGCTGTGTTGGTGGAAACTAAAAATGAAGATGCCTCTGAGAAGAAAGTAAACGGTCATAGTAGTGCGAACACTGTGAACCCTCTGGATATGCTGGTAGGCAGTGGCCCAGGTAAGTTACTCCGTTTGTGTTTTTCTAACTTATCACATTGCTATATTCCTCTTTTTTTTTTTTTTTGTTTTTTTTATGGACTATAAACTTGAAGGACTTATGAATAAATAGTTGTGGAACGAATCATTTGAGTTTCCATTATTTCTTATAGGAATATTTGCTTTGATATACAAGTGCTTTGGATTACAAGCATGCTTCCGGAACAAATTATTACAAGTTTTTTGTTTATTACTGGAACATTGCAATGGAATAATCTTCCCTTTTGTAATGGCAAAATTACTTAAATTAAAAGACAAGTCCATCTAATTCAACCAATAAAAGGAAAAAATTATCCTGTCGGTAAGTCTGTTTTTCAACAGACCAGGCCATCCTGCAGATGTCGCAGTTAGATGAGTGAGGCGAATCATTAACCACTGATGGGGGTTCTTACAATGATCAGCTTTTATTTACTTGTGTAAAGCTTTTATCCCAAAAGGAAAAACGTGTTGCTTTAAGGCCTCGGTTAGCCTTTCTTTGCTGTCTGAAGCGCAATCTGCATTTTTATCGCTCTTCAGACAATGGTGACAGGCGGTGAGGAGGTGTTTGTATAATGTTCACACCTCCTGTTTTAACCCCCTAATTTCCAGACAAATTACTTGAATGACACCATTCACTTGATTGGGTTGAGATCGGCAGGCGGTACCGCCCAAAGTGGTGTAATCACCTGCCAAGGCCTTACTGCTTTAAAAATGTAAGCTGGAATTTGGCTTTCATTTGTTTATCATCTAAATCTGCTGATACATCTAACACTACCCTACCCCCAGACTGACAATGCTGCTTTCCAAAGCAGTGTTTGTTGCTCCTTCACCCATAGTGTAGACACTCTGAGGTGTGTTACTGGCCAGATCACCAGGTGAAAAAAACATAAGAAAAAAAACGAATGCAGTACCACATCTAGTGAATGGTAAGCTGCAATATATTACAGGTTTTGGATTTAATACTGCGTGAATGCTCTGCAGTTGGTTTGTTAACCAAGTACAACCCCAATTCCCAAAAAGTTGGAACGCTGTGTAAAAATCTACATAAAACAAAATGTAATGACTTGCAAATCTCATAAACCCATATTTTATTCACCATAGAAAACATATCAAATGTTTAAACCTGAGAAAATTTACCATTTTAAGAAAAAAAAATGGTAATTTTGAAACTGATGGCAGCAACACGTCTCCAAAAACACACCCAGGGAACATACTTAACCCCTTCCCCGCCCCCTAGTGTTAACCCCTTCCCTGCCAGTGGCATTTTTATAGTAATTAATGCATTTTTATAGCACTGATCGCTATAAAAATGCCAATGGTCTTAAAAATGTGTCCGAAGTGTCTGCCATAATGTCGCAGTACCGAAAAAAAATCGCTGATCGCCGCCATTACTAGTAACAAAAAAAAAAATATATATATTAATAAAAATGCCATAAAACTACCCCCTATTTTGTAAACGCTATAACGTTTGCGCAAACCGATCAATAAACGCTTATTGCGATTATTTTTCGTAAAAAAAAAAATGTAGAAGAATGCGTATCGGCCTAAACTGAGGAAATTATTTTTTTATATATTTTTGGGGGATATTTATTATGATAAAAAATATTATTATTTTTTTTTCAAAATTGTCACTCTATTTTTGTTTATAGCGCAAAAACTAATAACCACAGAGGTGATCAAATACCACCAAAAGAAAGCTATATTTGTGGGGGGAAAAAGGATGTCAATTTTGTTTGGGAGCCCCGTCGCACGACCGTGCAATTGTCAGTTAAAGCGACGCAGTGCCGAATCGCAAAAAGTCCTCTGGTCTTTGACCAGCAATATGGTCCAGGGCTTAAGTGGTTAAAGTCTTTGCAATTTTACAGTGAAGAACATTATTCTGAAAATGTTTAATGATTTTTAGATGCAGCTTTTCACAAATTGGTGAATTTCTGCCCATCTTTACTTCTGAGACACTGACTCTCCTAAGATGCTCTTTTTTTGTAACCAGTAATGTTACTGACCTGATGCCAATTAATCTAATTGGATGCAAAATGTACTTTCAGCTCTTCCTTGTTAGTACCACTTACTGTGCCTGCTTTTTGTTGCTCTGTCCCAACTTTTTTGAGACGTGTTGCTTCCATCAATTTCATATTTAACTTTTTTATTATTTAAAAAAAAAAAAAAAAAAGAGTGCATTTTCTCAGTTTAAACATTTAATGTTTTCTGTTGTGAATAAAATGTGGGTTTATGAGATGTTCAAGTCATTGCATTCTGTTTTTTATGTAGATTTTACACTATCCCCCTGATTTTTGTATATTTGGGTTCCAAAGCAAGTTTATCCCTACATTCTACCAGAATGTAAAATTTATAAATTGGTAAATCGGATCATTTTATCTCCAGGGAATAATTGAATAGATCAGGCTTTAATTTGGCTCATATTGTGCTACGTATGCTGAGGCTGATTTACTTAAATTAGAACCATGGGCAAAACTTTTGTTTTCATTTTGGATAGAGAATTTTTTTTTTTAATTTTTTTTCCATCTGTGTCCCATTGCAGAGATTTCCCTTCGGTTCCTGTCCCATAGCCAAACAGGAAGTGGGATGAGTTCTTTGGGGACCCCCCAGCCCACCAGAACTAGTGTCCCCATTGGAAGATTTCCCCTCAATTACTTTTCTGGGGAAAACCCAACATCTGGGATTTTCTTTACTTACACTTTCAATTATAATTGTAAACAGGAGAAATGGCGAGGGGCACAGAGAAATGGGGGCACAGACAACAATAAAAACTGACAGGGGTTCTAATCCTTCTGCACTCTATCCAAAACTAAAAAAAATGTTTTTGCTTTTAGTTGAACTTTAAAAAATAACTAAATAAAATAACCTGGAGAATGGATAAACCGCAAGCATACATTTTGATCGTGTGCTTCCCTGTTGGTGCCCATGCCCAATATTTCGCTGATATGTGCGATTGTGAATCCCACCAAATCATGTGTATGGTGTTGTCCTAGTTTACCATGCTCCATTAATTCTGCTTTAATAAGCTGAAATAAAATGTAAAAATGACTGACCTGCCGTACAATGAAACAGACGTGTACACCAGGCTAAAGGGCAAAACAATAAATGATGTGTTGTCATACTAAAAAGTATAGTAGTTGTCATTGGCATCTGTATTCCTAGCACCAGTGTATCCCTATAAGGGTATAGGACCCTTACTAGTGCTTCAGCTTGGCTTGTGCAGTATGGTATCCCTCCATTTATGTTCTTTGAGGATTTTTACATACAAAGGTTTACAGTCTTCTCTCTAGCATTTTTAATAGAATATACCGTACTTCTCCAAAATGCAACTCCCTGGTTACCTGCCTCACGTTGGCTCTACAAAACCTTCTTGGTCCTTGTGCCTAAAGCATATGTAACCCACACTCTGTTTGACATTAAGTGCCGCTTAGCAAAGATGGCTGCAGGGGGAAATGCATGTTGGGTAGGTACCCAGGGACAATTTTTATTTTAAAGCATTCAGATGTTCTAGTTTGCACCATCGTATCAAATGCTAACAAAACCTTTTTAATAATTTTATCCGTGAGTTGTTATATCGCATTTAGAATTCTTTATTTTTTTTTCTGTCTATTCTCATCCTCAGAATCTGACAGTGGTGAAGAACAAACAAATAAATGTTTAACTGTCGTTCCAAGGCAGGTGACATCCGGACTGAGTAATCTCATGGCTAGTTATGGGAGTGCATCAGACAGTGAACCTGACGGTATGCTTATTACTCTCTCACTTTCCACTGCTCAACCAAATGAAAGTGGGGGGGCAATTGTTTGTGTTGAGGTTTTTTGATTGAACATAGGCTATTTTTACGTGTGTGTGTGTGTGTGTGTGTGTGTGTTTGTTTTTTCAGTTTGTCATGTATCTTTGATAAAATGTGTGCATAAAACAATGGGGCACAACATGCTGTTAGTGGCAGTTCATCGGGTGATTAGTGAAGTTTTATATCTGCTCAAAAAAGAGTTGTACATAATTTTATAAGAATTATTATTATTATTATTATTATTATGCAGGATTTATATAGCACCAACAGTCTGAGCAGTGCTTTACAATGTGAGGGCAGACTGTACAGTTTCAATACAGGAGGAATCGGAACTCATTTGGAGCTTATAATCTAAGATGGAGGGTCATGTGATACAAAAGGTGGCGACTGTAGGTGCGCCTGATGCTGGACTAACTTTGTCTAGATGCTGCGCAGTTTTAGAATTGGGATGACAGAAATAAATGGGATAATCTCCAAATTGCTGTGATGTACCCCTAGGTGTTGTAAATGTATTCGTAAAGGATAAGTTCACCTTTGGGAACATGTTACATGTTCCAAATGAATGCTGCAGCCATTGCCCCCGTGGGCAGTACTGGGAGAAGTTTCCCATACTAGCTGGCGCTGTTTGGAAAAACAGCGTGGCCATGAGGGGCTCTGCCCACACACAGCTCTTTGTGTCTGAATGAAATGCAATCCCCCAACATCCTTTGCAGCTGTCGACATGTAGTTCTCAATGAACTACCACGACACTGTGGAGCACTGTAGTAATTCATAGAGTCTTCCTGTCAAGGAGTATCTACTTACCCGTACGGGATGTACAGGTAAGCAGATACACTGACAGTGTGCAGGAAACGTGCATTGGCATCAGTGATCTAATCGCTGGTGCAATGCTTTCCAGGCTCCTTCTACAAAAAATAATAAATGCACATCATTTTTTTTTTTTTACCTGCAAAAATATATTTTTTTACCTGCAAAATGTATTTTATTTTTTTAAAATGATCCTTTTAATGAGTAATGCATTTCTCTTCGTTATACAACAAACTACTGACTGAGTATTTTATATGTGTAATGCACACAGTTGATCTTTTGAACCTGCCTACCATTCATTGGCTCCCTCTGCTGGAACTTTTATATCCACACATGACTAGATTGCTTATGCTGCCATTTGTTTAATGAGATTGCATTGGAACATGCATTAACAATTATAAATAGTTTTCTGCTCTGTCTAAACCAATAATGGTTAATTTGGGTACTGCGTCTATTGGTCGTTACAGTAGAGGTTTTCTAGTTTTACCTTTTTTTGATTTGTAAAGGCACCTAGACGATAAATAAGTTTCACATAGGGGAAATTGTGAAGCCTAAAAACTTCCACATATGTGGGTGAATGGGTACCTCAATTGGATCAGCATCTTTAATTCATCATCGCTCATGAAGGGTAGATGTTCCACAATAAAGCAATCTGTGATAATGATCTGCACTTCATAAGAAAGTGTCATGCAGGGCAGGCAGATATCTGTAACAAATGGGTTCCTGCTGTCCACCCACTTGGTCTTTTTTGTGTTTGCAAATGACATGGCATTATCTTTTGTTTCTCTTTTGAAGTTTAATCCTAAATTGCATTTGCTCTCAACTATTTTTATCATATATAACTGTTTTGCTGAACTCTGCCCTTATATTCTGTTTCAGAACTTCCCCTTAAGACTGTGGCTAAAGCTTTGGAAGACAACAAAAAAATTCTTGCAATGGATCCACAAAAAGTATATCCTAAAGCGGCAAGCATACAAACTGAACAGGCCATTAAGACATCACACACGGGTTCTCAAAACAGGCCACCACATAATGGAGGTCAGGCCAATTCTAGACAAAACATGTCACAGAAATCAACCCAAGCCAGAATTCGACCTACTCTTCTGGAAATGGTAACTGCAATTGTTCTGCATTACTTGCTTGTCTGATTGTGTATTATTACAACTTGTCCTGGACATCCTAAAAGAATACTCACACCTTTCCTTTTAAATTGTACTGCTTTCATTCCTTCTTGTCTTTAGACTTAGTTTTTTGATTAGCTGACCCAGGTTGATGTGGTCCGTTTTTGGTTTGGTGGTGGTTTGGTTCCACTCTTATATTTATTTTTATTTTTCCAGTGCTCTTTTTTGCTAGACCAACTATAGTTGGGGGCATGGCCAGGTGATCACCTGCCCCTTATCTATTGATAAGCACTCCTGTGCTCCTATTGAGGAGACTTTAAAATTCATAGTTAGGACTGCAGTAGACAGAGTGCCTTGACGGGGCCTGCAGCTTACACAGGTATTTGCAAATGCGTGCAACTAAACCTCTGTTTTTAATGCTTACAGCTAGACAGGTTAATTTGGTTTATTGCTTTTTTTGGTTGGTAATTTGGAGCCTGGCCATTATGGAAACCTTTTTTATATTCCATATATTTAATTGCATACTGCTAAAAACGCATCTCATTTAAAGTCCCAAAACCTCCCCCCCTTCTGTCCAGATATAGTTTACAGATCTTTTTTTTCTTTTTTGAGTTGTATAAAGGACAGTTTTGACTGTGTGTTTGGGTTTTTTCTTTGTTTTCTTTCTGGAAACTGTTTTTATATGTGTACATTTGCTTATCTGGTTAGATATTTGGTTAAAAATGCTAGAAATGGGTTGCCAGATCTGTTCATACTCAAAGTTTTTATATTTTGTATAATATGAATGATTTCATCCCAATATTGGGATTTTTTATTTTCCCTGGCTCTATCCATTTCTGGTGATACAGCATAAGACAATTGCAGACTACTAGTTTTGTAATAGAAAACATGTAAATGAACTGTAGTGTGTTTCTGCAAAAAGCACCAAAAAAACAGAGGTGTGTGACCCCGGCCTGAGATGTTTAGTAACATTATGGGGTTAAAAAAACAAAAAAGTACAAAAAGAGCAAATAATTGCTACTGTAAGGGGTTAATTTTTTTTACTGTGGGACCGTGAAAGTAATATTCACAGTAGCGATTTGCTTTTTTGTACTATAAAGGGCTAATTTTAGTTTTTTTAACCCCATCATGTTACTGGCCGATTAATCGATTATGAAAATTGTAATCGATTAATTTCATAATCGATTAGTTGTCGATTAATCGATTCGTTGTTTCGGCCCTAGTTAGTCGGCAGCTGTGGGATGTTGACCATATTAATAGGTATCTAAATGTTAATTTGATATGGGAGCTGATTATGTGTATTTATTGATTATTAAATATACTTTGCCAATGTCAAAACTAATTCTTATTATTTGTCTATACTTGGCTGTTTAAAGCAGTTGTATACCCCACTTTCACATTTTTACCTACAGGTAAGCCTATAATGAGGCTTACCTTTAGGTAAAATGAATATCTCCTAAACCATGAGCTCTGAAGGTCCGGCAGATGCTGCCGGAAAATCACAGCTCTTTGCCGGGAAAGGACTCGCGTGCACATGCACGGTAGTGACATCTTCAAGGCTCTGGCCACTCGCGTCACCGGAGTTGCAAACTTGGAAGGAACACAGAGGGTACATGTCCACTCCCTCAGTGGAGGCTGTGCTGATGCTTCATTCTAAGGTTTTTCATAATGAGCTAGTATGCTGTGCATACTAGCTCATTATGCCTATGCCTTTGCTTTTTTTTTTGGACATTCAACTGCTTTAAGGCACATGTTTATGATACATGTTCCATGGCATTGAAGGCTGTACTAAGTGGTACTCCCATTTAGAACCCTATGCATTCAGGGATGAAGGTCTTGAATGTAGAAGGCTTTATATTCACACAAGACCTGCATAGCATTTATCCAGGATTCACACATGAATTCCGTTTGAAAAATGTGTGAATCCTGGGTGAAATGTTTGAATCTTGTGTGAAAACATTTATGAATAGACCTCTTTTATTTTTTCTATTTGTAATGTATTAAGGGGTCACTTCATCTTCTGTGTTTTGTACTAACTTCTGTCACAGCTCTCCACACACTGTCTTTAAAGGATAAGTTCACTTTACAAATAAATGCACTTTTTTTTACCTGCATTTTTATTTTATTTTTGTTTTATGTTCTAGGAGCCTGGAAATCATTGCACAGCGAACAGCAGATCGCTGATGCCACGCAGATCTGCTGCAGACTGTCAGTGTAAGCTGTCTGCCCCATACATCGTACGGGCAAGCAGATATACTGACAACACTCGCTGAACTACCACAGCTCTCAACAGCGCCGTGGTAGTTTATTGAGAACTACAAGCCGACAGCCACAGAGGGACTTGTAGTTTAGTCCTAAAAATAGCTCTTTGAATGATGAGGCTGTGTGGACAGAGCCCTGCAAGGCTGTGCTGTGCTATCAGAAAGTGACCGCTAGTACAGGGAATTTCTCCCCGTGCTGCTGTCTCAGGGAGAGTGAGGAGTGGCTGCAGCAGAGGGAACATGTTAGATGTTCCCAAAGGTGAACTTCTTCTTTTAACTGCTATTCTTGCAGATCTCACCCCAACATTTTAACTACTTTTTGGTACCTCCTTCCAAAATCCATGCTGTATTCTCCCCTTGCGCTCCTAGTTGTAGTGTGATCACATCTGCACTTGTTCACACCATTCTGTATAGAAAGTGGTATTTGCTGTGTTCAGAATACACTCTACAATCGCCTATGCTTTAAGTGCTACATTTTTTCTGTGTGGTCCATTTTCTTTAACAAGGTACTTGTATAGCGCCGTCAATTTACGCAGCGCTTTACATATACAATGTACATTCACATCAGTATGTTGTCTCCCTTTGCTGTCCCTTAACAGAGAACCAATGTGGATTTTTTTTTTCTGATTCAAAAATAGCAGTAGTCCTGTTTGTGCTAAGATAAGCCAAACCCCCTGCTGTGTGTGTGTGTAGTCAATGATCACAGCCAAATGCCATTGTGCCAAAATGACGCTAATCGTGAAGAGGCATACATATACTATTATTTAATGTATAACTTATCTAAAAAAAAAAAAAAAAGGTGAAGTGTTTTTTCTCCTCCTTTCTTACAATTGAGGCTACTTGTTGCTTTATTGTTCCATTATTTGATTGGACTTTAATTTGATGAATACATATTTTTGTTTCTGTAGCTCCTGGCACGGGATGTACGTCATGAAAGAAATGTGATTTTACAGTGCGTGAGGTACATTTGCCAAAATAACTTTTTTGACCGCTCACGGGATGGCACTAATAATGTGATAAATGAACATTCTCCAGGAAATGCCAAAGATTTAAGCATTACAGAAACTAAATCTGACCTGCAAAATGGACAAGACGTTGTGGCTAAAGAGAAGCATAGTCCAAAACCATTTGTGAGGCATTTAGAACCTTTGGACGATGAAATCTGGGAGACAAATATTGACTGTATTGAGACATTTGCTGTTTAAGATATATTTATAGATTTTTTTTTTTTTTAAACTGACATTACATATTTTTTTCAATTGTATTATCCACCTAACGCAGTTTAAGTCAGGCCTCAGTCTTTACTATAGATTTTTTATTTTTAGAAAGTGATTGGGTAGGGTGTGCAAATACAAGTTTTTTTTTTTTTATCTCCCCCCCCCCCCCCCATGTTAATCTCCTCACCTCACTGCTTTCACAGTTCTTGCGTATTTTAGGATTGTCCATAGAAGTCATTGGATCCAAAACATGAGTTTGACAGACAGAAGCAGAAAAGGCAGGCGGAGGATGTAATCTTAAAGAGGAAGTAAAGCCTCTGAAAAAATGTAATAAAAAAAACACCATGCAAAAAAAAGGCATAATGAGCTAGTATGCAGAGCATGCTTGCCTGAGATCAAAGCCCCCACGGCGGTCCTGGTTCCCCTCCTCCGTCACCACCATCTATCTGAGTGACTTCCGGGTATCGCGGCTCCGGAGCTGCAATGACGTCACTCCCGTGCATGCGTGGGAGCCACCGGTCACGGCACGTTCGCCGTTGGAAACTGCACGCTCAGTGTACCTGTGCCGTTGTCTATGGCCCATGCGCCATAGACCTCGGTGCATGTCTTTTTTGCAAATATCTTCTAAACAGTGTAGGTTTAGGAGATATTTCGTGCACCAACAGGTAAGCCTTATTCTAGGCTTACCTGTAGGTAAAAGTGGTCTGTAAGGGTTTACAACCACTTTAAGTAAAACGTTTGATACTGGATCTAAATAGAGGCATCAAATATAGGTGGCTTTTTTTTCATCATACCCTTTTACCCCCCAATTAAAAACCTGTATACATTTAGGTGGAGGCCTTTAAACTAATGCTGGGATGAGGTACAATGTTTGTGGTACCTCCAGAATGTATGGTGCAACTTGTGGCAGAGCCGATATCTGTCTACTAGGCTTACCCCATAAATAAACAAGTACAACCAGCATTGTCGTTTAGAAGCTTAACTAATAAAAGAAAAGTCACACAGTGGTGGAACTATAACATTTAATTATATAGTTTTGTCTGTGTACTTTTATTGTGTAATTCTCCAAAGTGGAGAACAATCTATAAGAAAATGTAACTAGCATCTTTTGCATGCTGTCCTTTTCACTGCCAAGGTGTGTGACAATAGGTAGAGAGCATATTATTGTCAGATATAATCAGTTCTCATTATTAAAAAAAGAAATAAAATCACACCTGTTGTGTTGTCTGTCTTTGTTTGTAATGGTTTTAAAGAGGAATTCCAGTTATGGCATTTTTATACATTGCATACTGTAGTTACAAGCTGGACTGATGTAACAAAGTACCATGCCTGTGGGAGGGATCCCAATGGAAGCTGAAAATCGGTGTAGTGGACCCTGCTAATGCAGTAACTTCCACTAGCTTCTGGGTCCTGTGCTGAGCAGCTGCCTTGCTACATTGTGCACACAGGAGGTCGCCTGCTTGGCACAGGCGCTTTTCAGAGACGCTTAGCATTTTCTCAATGGCTGCAAAACTAAAAACTGCCCACACTAAGCAGGAGAGCACATTGCGGTCTAGCCTCTAGCTATGTTGGGAATTCAGACTGCTCTCCTCCATTGATCAGACTTGTCCTGACACACCTCCCCTGCACAGCCTTTCACTGGGAATATCGGTGTACTGCTGTTTTTTCAACACCCCCCAGCTCTTATGCAGCTCAGAACAGAGGGAATGTGATCATAAAAAATAATAATTAGCGTATTTATCGGTGTATAACACACACACACACACACTCCCTCCCCCCTTTAAAATAGGGGGGAAATTGTGTGAGCGTGTTATATGCTGATATAGGCTGCCTCGGAGGGGAAGGAACGAACAATGGCACTGACCCTTATTTTGCTTCAAAATTCTTCATCTAAAATTATTTAATTTTTTTCCCCTGTAACTTCCCTCTTAAAATTAAGGTGTGTGTGTTATACTCCGATAAATATGGTATTTGTTCCCCTGCATATTTTGTAAGTTTGCTCACTACAAAGAAATTAAGGGTCTATAATGTTTTATTATATATGTATTTTAAATGATAGAGACAGAATATCTATCCAACATCTAGAAAAAACAAATGCTATAAATTTAAGAGTTGTAAATGCAGAATGTTTTTTTATCTTAATGCTTTAAGATAAAATGCCTTCTGTGTGCTGCAGCCCCCCTAATACTTACCTGAGCCCCATCTCTGTCCAGCAAATTCCACTCCCTCCTGATTGGCTGAGATACAGCAGTGGCGTAGTTGGCTCCTGATGTCAACCAGTCTGTTTAGCCAGTCTGGAGAGAGGTGGTGCCGAACCGCAGCTCCATGTCCGAATGGATACATGGAGTCTTGGCTCGGGTGCCCCCATAGCAAACTGCTTGCTGTGGGGGCACTCAAGAGGAGGGAGGGGCCAGGAGCAGTGAAGAGGGAGCTAAGAAGAGGAGGATCTGGGTTGCTCTGTGCAAATCCACTGCACAAAGAAGGTAAGTATAACATGTTTGTTAATTTTTAGTTTTTTTGTATTAAAAACAAGACTTTACAATCCCTTTTTAAGTTGCAATTCAGTGAATAAAATAAGTATTTGTTCCAAAGCAAAAATGTACTTGGAGAAAGCTTAGTTGGCAAGCACAGAGGTAAGATGTTGTAGTTGGTGACCAGGATGGCATACATCTCAGGAAGGATTTTGGTGCACTCTTCTTTACCGATCTTCTCTAAATCCTTAAGATTTATGGCTGTTTCTTGGCAACTTGAAGTTTCAGCTCCCTTCAGAAATTTTCGAATTAAAGGAATTGTAAAGGAAAATATTTTTTTTTTGCTGAAATGACTGTTTACAAAGTATAGAGACATAATAGTTAACTGATTCCTTTTAAAAATGATTACACATAGATAAAAATCAATCATATAATGTAGTTTCGTTTTTGCATGTTTCCTGCTTCTGTGATGTACAGAGCCAAAACAGGGCAGTGATGGTTTGGAAAACGAAACTGATTGGTGTTGTGGGGTTTTAGACACAGTAATCACACCTCTTTGATTAGTGACCACAGAGAGAAAGCTCCCAGTACTGTGGTCATCAGGAAACAGAAAACCAGAAAGTGTGGAGATCAGAGAAGAATTACAGCAACTGGAGAGCAAAAACGAACAATGAGGATATGAAAACAGCACTGCATTAAGGTAAAGGAAGCTATTAAGATAAAAAAAAAAAATCCTTTACAAACCCTTTAAGGTCTAGGTACTGACTAGGCCATGACCTTAATGCGCTTTTTCTTGAGCCACTTTTGTTGCCTTGGAGGTATTTTTTGGGTCATTGTCATGCAGGAAGACCCATCTTCAGTGTTCTGGCTGAGTGAAGAAGGTCATCCAAGATTTTACAATATGTGGCCCCTCAATGCAGCAAAGTTGACCTGTACTTTTAGCAGAGAAACAGCCCTAAAGCATCATATTTCCACCTCCTTGTTTGACTGGAGGGATGGTGTTCTTAGGGTCATAGTCAGCATTTTTCTTCCTCCAAACACGGTGGGTAGAGTTGATGCCAAAGACCTTCATTTTGGTCTCACCTGACCTCCGCACATTCTCCCAACCCTTCTCTGAATCATTTAGATGTTCACTGGCGTGTACCTTCTTGAGGAAGGGGACTCTGTGTTTGGAGGAAGAAAAATGCTGACTATGACGCTAGGAACACCATCCCTCCAGTCAAGCACAGAGGTGCAAACATTATGCTTTGGGACTGTTTCTCTGCTAAAGGTACAGACAGACTTTGACGCATTGAGGGGCCAACGGACAAGGTCATGCAATTTGTAAAATCTTGAATAAGCACCCCACAGCCAGAACACTGAAGATAGGTCTTTCAACATGACAATGAGCCAAAACATACCGCCAAGGCAACCAAGGAGTGGCTCATAAAGAAGCACATTAAGTCATGGAGTGGCCTAGCCAGTCTCCAGATCTTCATCCTATAATTTTTTTTTATGGAGGGAGCTGAAACTTTGTGTTGACAAGTGACAGCCAAGAAACCATAAGGATTTAGAGATCTTTGCGCCAGATGAACACGTGCGTCCGCCATCTTGTGCTCCGGTAAGTTTAGTTGTGAAAGTTGGAATAAATGCTGAATTTCACTCGCTGGCGGGGAAGGTTTTTTGAGCTTATTGTTTCTTTTTGTTTTCTTCTTCTTGGAGTGCATAGTTTGCAATATCTAGCTGAAAAAAACGGCGTGGATGGGAGAATGGCAGGAGCTCAGCAAGCACATGTCTCTATCAGCCATGTCCAGACCACGCCCCCTCCCCAGTGATTTTTATACGTTTATGATCAAGTTGGTTTGTGAGTATATTACCTATGATTGTGTTACACACTAAATGGTATTGGCGATAATGCATGAGCCCTTCTCCTTTAGTCATGCATACTGATATAATGTTCTATTAGTCATGATGTTCGTAACCTGTGCAGGTTATTCTTTCATGTGTAGATAATAAAAGCAAAGTCTAGCACATGTCATAATATTGTGCTCTGTGTCAAAGCTAATATTCTTTGTGAAGGCATATATGACTATATTAAGATTTTTCTTTTTTTTCAGAACTGTGACAAATTACAAGATGTATAACTCTACAGTCGTCCAATATAAAACATCTTCACCCTAATGAAGATATCTGCTGATTCATTGAATTAGATGTCAGAAATGTTAAAAATCTGAAGTTTAATTTAAGCAATATAATAGTATTTACATTTATAGAAAAAACACAAAAAACATTATTTAACATAAATTGGTGGTGAATAGGTCTAATTCAATGGGTGATTCTCTACCCAAAAACACACATTTAAACAAAAGAATGCAACAGAGCTTACATAGTAGTAAATGAGCACACTGCTACTACCAATCTTTGGAAGGATGTCCACACTATAGATATATAGCTAGATTCAGAAAGACTTGCGCCGGTGTATTTATGTTCAGTACCCACAGAACAAGATACACCTGGAAATAGGCTCCCTCCGACCGACGTAACTTTCCTACGCCGGTGTATCGTGTGCGCATATTTATGCTCGACGCATCTTGCGCTCACATTGATTTCCTATTCAAATATGCAAATGAGGGAGATGCGCTGATTCACGCATGCAAGTGCGCCCGACGCAGGCTACGCCTGGTGCGCTTAAGTCGTACGTCAGGCCTAAAGTTATTCCATCAAAAAGCTGGAATATCTTTGCACCAGGCGTGCACAGGTCAGCTGGAGAGCAGCTACAGCAGCAGCGTTACGGACGAGCTGAGAAAGCTGAGCACCCACACTTGCAGGACAACACATCTGTGTGCCAACATGCCAGGGGCAGGCGTGGTCCTAGCACTACTAATGGGTCCACCGACTCGTAGGAGGGCACGGGAGCGGATATACCGCACGCGCATGAACGTCTTTGGCACGGGTGATTCAGAGGTGTATCGCATCTTCAGATTCAGCCCTGATGCCATCCTGGAATTACCCAGAACCCTGCAGAATGACATCACCAGCAAGACACACCGCTCACATGCAGTGCAGCCACTAGTCAAGGTACTGGCAACACTGCATTTCCTCGCTAGTGGATCTTTTCAGCGTACAAGTGGAGTCGTGTCTGGGATGTCAATCCACCATAAGCAGATGCGTGCACCAGGTTGTCCCCGCAATCCTCAGACGCATGTCCCACCACTTCATCAGACCCACCAATGAGCATCTGCAGCAGAAGGCAATGGAGGAATTCTACAGAATTGCCAGATTCCCACGCACTGTGGGGGCCATTGATTGCACACATGTGGCACTATGCCCCCCCCCCCCTGTGACACAGAGCACATATACCGCAATCGGAAGCACTGGCATTCCATCAACGTACAGGTGATAGCCGATGCCCAATATGGCACGTCCGTGCCAAACACCCAGGGTCCAGCCACGACAGCTACATATACCGTCAAAGCAACATCCCAACAGATTTTTGAACAGAACGTGTATGGGGACAGCTGGCTGGTTGGTGAGTGACATGGGTGTCAGGCATGACTGTTCGCCCCCCCATGATGCAGACATCAAAAGGGGCACATGCACGACTAACCTCCTCCTGTCTTTTCCCTTCCAGGTGACTCTGCATATGCATTTGGACCCCATCTCATGACTCCATACCGGACTCCCCAAACCACAGGAGAGCAAAACTACAATGCTGCACACATACGCACCCGTGCAGTGGTGGAATGCACATTTGGCCTCCTGAAGTTCCGTTTCCGATGCCTGGATAAGTCCGGGGGGACCCTGTTGTATTCCCCAAACTTCGTGTGCCAGATCATCGGTGCATGTTGCATTCTACACAACTACGCCATGAGAAAGGGCCTGGAGATTGACATACATGATGACCTGACCCCCGAACCACACAGTCTCCCCCCTAACCGAGGGGAGCCCGTCTGCTGAGGGAGCAGCAGTCAGGAGACGCCTCACCGAAGACATGTTTGCACGTTAAACACACACATTCATCATGGCACAAGGAGAATGCATGCATGCACACCACTGGTCCCTAGCACATGCACATCACAACCACATCATATTGGATTAGCCCAAGTCCACAATGCGGGCTTGGGAGCAGCAACGCCACGGCAAGGCTCCAATTATGTTGCTGTACATTCATACCACATTCACACAGGTCGTGGTGATCACTTCTCCCCAACGACCGAGGGTGACACCCCTTTGCTGGCAGGAGTGTCACCCCCCCACATTCACACACCAGTCACACTGTAGCCAGCACTCCTCACTGTGTGCTTTTAAAAAAAAAACTCATGACCTGAGCATATAAATAATAATAAAAAAAACAACTCATGACCTGAGCATATAAAAAAAAAAGGCACTTATTTTGCCTGACAGGGGCTGTGCCTGGTGGCAGCTTTCTGGCTCCTCAGCTGCCTGGGGTGGGGGGGGGGGGTGGGACATCTGGAGGTGGCTCATCCCCGGGTGGGCCACTCCTGGCAGGTGATGGCTGCCTGCCCTCCAAGGCCACAGCAATCCGGCTCAGAAATAAATTTGTCTGGGCCTGCATCCTAAGCTGGTGGGTTAGGTTATGCCGCTGATTGCGCTGCCTCTGTCTCCCTCCTCCCGGATGGCAGCCGTGTTGGCGTTGACGGCCTCAGTAAGGCTATGAACCTTGGCCACCAGGTCCACCACACAGGTGGCCACTGCAGAACTGTTGCAACTGCCATCCAGCACTGCATCATAAATTTGGCCAGTCTTATGTGCCATCTGTTGCAGGTGTCCGGCTATATCCCTCATATGCCGGGTCTGCTGGCTCTGGTCCAGGGCTATTTGGTCCTGGACATTAACAGCTACACCCCTGGTCTTCCGTGTTGCCTTTCTTGGGGCAGAAGACGCCTGCGATCGGGTGTAGGGTGAGCCCCTTGAGGTGCTTCCCCTGCTGGTGGGAGACGCAGAGGGGCTTCCCCTCATGGGGGTGGAGGTGTGAGAGGGCCCAGCCATAAAACTGGACTCCTCTATAATGAGGCCGATCTGGCCAAGGTCCACTGACTCCTCCACCACCTCCTCGAGAGGAGAGGTGTGGACACTCCCCTCCACCGCAGGATCTTGGGGGTCTTGCTGAGGCTGCTCCGGGGACGATGTGGTGGGACGGCCACTGCCAGCAGATGGTCCCGCTCCCTCCTGCACATCTGTCAATGACATAAAGCAGTCACATGTTGGGGGACCCACACACTAGTCACATGTTCCCTTCCACACCCTCACATGCCACACACCAGATAGGGGATATCGAGGCATCGTCACGGGAATCAAAGCCCTCAACTCCCTCCACCTGCTCCCTCTGGATACACTGGGCGAACTTCTCCTCATCCTGGGTCAATACAATATTGCAGGGTGGTCCACCCCCCGTGCCACTCTGGTGCTTCCGAATGGCGGACAGCTTCTCCCGCACACGAAGCCTCAGGTCATTGATTTTTTTGTTAATGTCCTTGGCGCTGCGGGTGGCATTGCCAGGGGCACTAACCTGAGTGGCAATTGTGTCCAGGATTTCTTGCTTCCTGGCGCGGGTGGTATCGCGACTCTCCACCATGGAGGAACCTATCGTATTGCTCCATAGCATCAATGACAATTGCCCTCTCCTGTGGAGAAAAATTCCTCTTTCTCTTGCTGACTGGAGTAGCCATAGTACAGCAAAAGAGCCAAGAACTAACGAACAGCAAAATGACCTTGCTCGGGGGGGGGAAAGCAGGTTCTAATTTTGCGTCGGACGGGCGCATGTCTGGGCGTATTTATGCGCTCGGCGTAAGCCGGTAGGCCGGCGTATACCAGAAAGTTGGGCCAGAGCAGTTGTGAGCATGCGCACAAGGAAGCGATCATACGTCGACATCACTGCGCATGCTCCGTTGAAGATACGCCGGGCGTAATCCACTGCTCCACGCTCAGGCCATCATTTGCATAAGTTCACACCCACTTACACCGGCTTACGCCTTCAAATTTAGGTTACGCCGGCGCAACTTGGAGAGCAAGTGCTTTGTGAATCATGTACTTTCCTCTCTGACTTATGCCGGCGTAGCGCATATACGCTGCGTTACGCCGGCACAAAGATGCGCCCATCTACCTGAATCTAGCTAATACAGTATAGCAGCAATAGCAAGAAAATAATTGTCTGAGTACCTAGATGATTGCTATAAACCCAACACACCACATACAACACCAAGTGCTCACATAAGACAGCAGTAGGATAGCCTAACGGCTCATTCTATTTGTCGTGCCTTGACAGGGTAAAACGCCCCATAGGAAGAGAACAATTAAATTATCTAACTACCGTATATATTCGAGTATAACCCGAGGCACCTAATTTTACCACAAAAAACTGGGAGAACATATTGACTCGAGTATAAGCCTAGGGTGTCAATCTGCATGCTTCACTGTGCACATGACTAGACTGATGTTTAACATGAGAGTCTATGGAAGGGGTGCCAGCTTTGAAAAATCGGTGCTCCCCAGCCGTAGGTCCCCCAGACAACAAACTTTGCACACTTGTAGAGGAGAAATGGGGCTACATGTGTGCCAAGTCCAGGGGACCTACGACCGGCCGGTACCAGGTCCTCAAAATCACCAGAGAAATTACCGTTTAACATGGGAGTCTATGGAAGGGGTGCCGGCTTTGAAAAATCGGTGCTCCCCGACCGTAGGTCCCCTGGACAACAAACTTTGCACTTGTAGAGGAAGAGGGGGGCTACTTGTGTGGTTTGGGGTCCAGGGGACCAACGGCCGACCGGTACTGGGTATCCAAAGCCCGGAAGATCAGGCGCTAAAAGGTGACTCGAGTATAAGCCGAGGGGGGGCATTTTCAGCACAAAAAAATGTGCTGAAAAACTCAGCTCATACTCGAGTATATACGGTAGTTGTCCTGTTATTTAGTTTAATTTAAAGGTTAGTAGTGCAGTATACTATTGGAGATTATCATTGGGTGGTATACATCTGCCACAATGTTGATTTGCGGCAGACCCCCTCTCGGACCACCAGCATTTTCTCGTGGTCCACGGACCACTGGTTGGTGACTGCTGCTTTAGAGTAAACCAGCATCGTAATAGTCCTAATTAATGGCACAGTACCCTTGCTGCAGATCTTCTAGACAAGAAACCACATCCTCTGCATGAGGAGGATCTATGAGCCAATTGTGTGATACTAATTCCACTCTATTTTGAATTGGCCCATTCTCTTGCCAGATCTTGATGTGTGTGTGCATATGTATATGTGTGTGTATGTATATGCCGTATTTATCGGGGTATTGCGCGCTCCGGCGTATAGCGCGCACCCATAAAGTGGACCCGCATTCCTGTGAAAAAAATATTTAAGTACTTAGTTTTGGTGTCTTGCGCGGCGTCCATCGGCGGCCTCGTCGGGTCCAGGGTCCGTCTGCGGCTTCGGTGGTGTCCTCGTCCGGTCCGGCGTCCTGCTGTGTCCTCCCCGCTCGATCTCCGCTTCCCACGCTGAGTTTGAACTACTGTGCCGGCATATACCGAGCGCAGTACACTCGTGTATAGTCGGGCAGGCTCGTCTCCTCTCGCGGTCACGTCCTGTGCGTCCTGTACGTCCAGGACGTGACTGCGAGAGGAGCCGAGCCTGCCCGACTATACACGAGTGGACTGCGCTCGGTATATGCCGGCGCAGTAGTTCAAACTCTGCACTGGTATCGGCGTATATCGCGCACCCACGATTTTGCCCTGAATTTCAGGGCAAAAAAGTGCGCGGTATACGCTGATAAATACGGTAATAATATATATATATAGTGTGTGTATATATGTGTGTTTTAAATGTATCATGACTGGATAGATGACTAAAAAGGACATATACCATTTCTGTTGTGAGATCTCCTGGCCAACTCCACCTAAAATTTTCATATGGCCGGAATAAATGTTGCAATAAAAAGCTTTAAAGTGCTACATTGCATCTCAGCATAAACTTGCTGAGATACAATTGCACACTGCATTCAGGTGAGTACTGCCCACACGGTTGCAATGTCAATCAACCTATTTAATAAACGGCTCTGCTTGAAATTTCATTATTCCAAATGCAAACCGATCCTGTGCAGGTATATTTATGCCCCATAGGGATCAGAGCATTGCAATAACAGCCAATACATTGCACAATGCCAAGACATCAGGCTCTAAATTTCCTTTTTAACACGCATTGTTATACTTCTCGTTCCATCGCTGAGTCTTTTGCTGTGCTCTCTCTCTATATCAGCGGTTCTCAACCTTCTAGCACCGTGACCCCTTGATACAATTTCCCAAGTTGTGGGGACCCCTAACAGTAAAATTATTTTCATAGCGTGGGTTTAAAGCACCCAAGGAAAGACAAGTAATTTGTGCCCCTAACCCGCGGAAATTTAGCACTCCCCGAGTCCCTTCCACTTGTACAGTATTAAAACCCCTTATGGTACATTTTAGGATGTACCACTCTTTCTCTTTGTTCTCCTTTCTTTCCCTTTTATCTCTCTCTATCATAATTCCTCTTTTTTTCCCCCCATCTTTCCCTCTAACTGTCTTTCTTGCTCTCTATCCTTTCTCTCCCTTTTTTTTTGTTCCTCCCCCTCCTATCATCTCCCTTCTCGGGAGAACAGTGCGGGCTTCAGGAACAGCCTAGGATTTGGTGACCCCTGGCAAATCTTCATTTGACCCCCGAGGGGGTCCCGACCCCCAGGTTGAGAACCACTGCTCTATATGAACTTTGGATACACAAACAGATCTCCAAAATGTATCAGACACTTCATGGCGCTGCATCTCTGGCTTTATGGCTAAGCTTTCCTCAAGGCAGTATACAAGTAGATGATCTAATTTATCATCATCATAATGGGAGTTTTAATCAAAGCAAGTTATTTGAAATTATGAGAGATGAACCTGTCCTACCACTGTCTCCTAATGTTGTTTATATGGGCACACTGGCAGCATCTGATGGGGCATAGTAGCGGCAATTGATCGGCACACTGGTAGCATTTGATGGGGCACAGCAGTGGCAATTGATGGGTACACTTGCACTTGCATCTGATGGGGCACAGTAGCGGCAATTGATGGGGCACAGTAGCGGCAATTGATGGGGCACACTGGCCGCATTTGATAGGGCACAGTAGTGGCAATTGATGAGGCAAACTGGCAGCATTTGATGGGGCACACCAGTGGCAATTGATGGGCACAGTAGCTGCGTTTGATGGCACAGTGGTGGCAATTTATGGGTACAGTGGCTGCGTTTTGATGGCACAGTAGCTGCGCTTTGACACAGTAGCTGTGTTTGATGGGCACAGTGGCTGCAATTGATGTTTTGTTTTTTCAGTTTGTTTACGCCACCCCAAAAACTTTGAGCACCAGCCGACACAGCAGATAATGACTTATCTTGCCATATACAACTGTATACTTTAAAATCAGAATTATTTAAAATGTGAATAAAGACATTATGGTCCTGTAAGAACATAGGTTATTAGAACCAGGTGTTTCAGCTTACCTCTCAACTCATCGGGATAGTAGTTAAACCCGATCCAGCTCTTTCTTTACTGTACCTAGGAATTGAGCATATCCCCATAGAATTCCGCACAACTACTGTCAGTATTTTCATAGTTGCAAAAATTATCCTGACCAGACTTTGGAGATCGGGCCAGGCTTCTAAGGTGTCTGAATTAGTTGACCATGTAAACTTGATATTTCTGCATGAGCGGAATCTGGCTCTCATGCCGCGTACACACGATAATTTTTCGGGTTGTAAAAAACAACGTTATTCAGCCTCTAGAATAAACAACGTTTTTTTCAACTTCATCATTAAAACGAAGTTGCCTACACACGATAGTGAAAAGAAAAATGCTCTAGCAAAGCGCGTTGACGTGCGACGGCACCATAAAGGGGAAGTTCCAGGCGGATGACGCCACCCTTGGGGCTGCTTTTGCTGATTTTGTGTTCGTAAAAGACGATTCGCGCTTTTCTGTCTGTTACAGCGTGATGAATGTGCTTACTCCATTGCGAACGGTAGTTTTACCAGAACGAGCGCTCCCGTCTCATAACTTGCTACTGAGCATGCGTGGGTTTTTCACGTCGTTGAAGCCCACACGCGACCATTTTTTACAACCCGAAAAACGTTGTGAAAAAATAGAGCATGTTCGAAAAAAAAAAATTGTTGTCGTTATTCAGAACCCGAAAAATGCTCTGAAGCCCACACACGATTGTTTTAAATGACATTTTTAAAAAACTTCAACCCGAAAAATGATTGTGTGTGCGCGGCATCAGATCCAACTCTTATCACAAATTCATTAAGTCGTGGAACCCATGGTTTTATTGAACCTTACCTAATGTTGTCTATATAATTGTTATGTACTGATACCTTCCTTGACACAATAGTTCCTTTGTTTATTATGAAACGTATTTTCACAAAATGTACTAATGACCCATATGTCTCCTTTATTCATTTTACTTTATTTGCATTGTTTTACCTTTCTTGATACTCAAAAACGTAACTACTTGCCGACCAGCCGCCGCAGTTCTATGGCGGCAGGTCGGCTCCCCTGCGCGAGAGCCCCTAGTATAACGTCGGCTCTCTAAGCGGCCACTAGGGGCGCGCACGCCCCCCACTCATCCCTGACTCTCATGCGCATGCCCTGCAGGCGCGATCCCCGCCGGGCACCCGCGATTTGCTCGTTATAGAGCGAGGACCTGTCAGGGGAGAAATGCCTGACAATGTACAGCGATCAGTCATTTCCCCAAGTCATTCCCACCCCCCCTACAGTTAGAACACTCCCAGGGAACATACTTAACCCCTTCCCCGCCCCCTAGTGTTAACCCCTTCCTTGCCAGTGGCATTTTTATAGTAATCCAATGCATTTTTATAGCACTGATCGCTATAAAAATACCAATGGTCCCAAAAATGTGTCAAAAGTGTCCGAAGTGTCCGCCATAATGTCACAGTACCGAAAAGAAATCACTGATTGGCGCCATTACTAGTAAAAAAATATATATTAATAAAAATGCCATAAAACTACCCCCTATTTTGCAAACGCTATAACTTTTGCGCAAACCAATCAATAAACGTTTATTGCGATTTTTTTTTTTTTTTTTTTTTTTTACGAAAAATATGTAGAATACCTTTCGGACTAAACTGAGGTAAAACATTTTTTTTAATATATATTTTTGGGGGATATTTATTATAGCAAAAAGTAAAAAATATTATTTTTTTTCAAAATTGTCGCTCTATTTTTGTTTATAGGCGCAAAAACGAAAAACCGCAGAGGTGATCAAATACCACCAAAAGAAAGCTCTATTTGTGCGAAAATAAGGACGTCAATTTTGTTTGGGAGCCACGTCGCACGACCGCGCAATTGTCAGTTAAAGCGACGCAGTGCTGAATCGCAAAAGGTGCTCTGGTCTTTGACCAGCAATATGGTCCGGGGGTTAAGTGGTTAATGCTGAAAAAGGAAAAAAAATTGACTAAAAGCATCTAAAAGCCAAAAAGGTGAGATCATGTTTGTTCAGTGAAGAGAACTGCAGTTTCTGTTTGGACATAAACAGAATATTACCTCTTAACATTATGTGTGCTTTAAATGTCACCATTATATCTGTTTTTAAAATTTCAAAGAGGCTGTGGTGACATTTATACTATTTGAAATACCTTTGCTTGTGGCCAAATGTGGATGGAAATTGAGCTGACCTTTTTGCTTCAAGCTTTTATGTCCTATATTTGTCATTTACAAAATGACAAATATTTTTATTTTTTGCTGGTTAAAGAATTCTGTTTGTTTGTATTTTGATAACCTTACTTTTAGTGCCTGGTCACATATATTGTAGTGACTGGTGGTTTTCTACACTGGAATAATGCCAGGACACACAGAAAACTTTTTTTTTTTTTTTTTCTGTGCCCTGTTTAAACTGCAACACAGCTGGACGCTGCAGTGCAGTGAGCTAATAATATAAGATTCAGACATGCTTCATTTTATTGCAGGACACAAGGAAGGCACCACATATCACTTTAATTTTGACATCAAACTTCAATTTTTTTTACTAAAATGCAGTTTTAGTCGTATTTTAACCACCTCAATACTGGGCACTTTCACCCCCTTCCTGCCTAAGCCATTTTTCAGCTTTCAGCGCTGTCACGCTTTGAATGACAATAGCGCGGTCATGCAACACTGTACCCAAATGACATTTTAATAATTGTTTTTCCCCACAAATAGAGCTTTCTTTTGGTGGTATTTGATCACCTTGGCGGTTTTTATTTTTTGCGCTATAAACAAAAGAATAGCGTCAATTTTGAAAAAAAAGCAATATTTTTTACTTTTTGCTATAATAAATATCCCCCAAAAATTTATAAAAAAACGTTTTTTTTTCCTCCGTTTTGGCCGATACGTATTCTTCTACATATTTTTGGTAAAAAAATTGCAATAAGTTTATATTGATTGGTTTGCGCAAAAGTTATAGCGGCTACAAAATAGGTGATTTATAGCATTTTTTTTTAACTAGTAATGGTAGTAAAATCTGCGATGTTGTGGCAGACACGTCTGACAAACGGTGCTATAAATATGCACCGATTACTGTGTAAATGTGACTGGCAGGGAAGGGGTTAACACTAGGGGGCAATCGAGGGGTTAAATGTGTACCCTAGTGAATGATTCTAACTGTAGAGGGAGGCGACTGACTGGGGTTGGTGACCGATCGCTGTCCCTATGTACAAGCGGAAAAACACCATCGGTCTCCTCTCCTTGGCAGTACACAGAGATCCACAGTCCTGCTCAGTTACTGGGCAATCGTGGGTGCACTGCATCTGAGCATCACAGACCAAAAATGCTATTTAATAAATTTGTAATATTCAAATCAAACTCCCCCATCCATCTATGTTTCCATGCTTCATTTTGCTGAGAAATCATTTTGAAAAACACCTCCTGGCATTTTTGGCAGTGGCCGTCTTGAGTAAGGGCAGATGATTCATGTATTTACTTCCTGGAATCCATCTGCCCTTCGCTCAGGCATAGGCTGAGCTGAGCTGAGAAACCTCTCCCCCCCTCCCCCTTTAAGGGGGATGTAGACTATTTGCCTAGGCATGGAAACTAAAAAGTAACTGAAGAAATGTAAAAAACAAAAAAAGTTTAAAACACAAATATGATATACTTTCCTATCTAGTTACTAATCCAATCAGCTTTACGATTAAAAATAGTCCATAAGAGAGTGAAGTTCCACTTTAAGCATTTCTCTAGAATTGCCAAACTCATTTATGTACTCCTGGAGTATAAATCTAATAACAACCTGTTATTTATTATATGTGATATTAATGTTTGAGCATGCACTACAGACACAGATTTAGCCATTGTGATATATAGCGTCTTTATAAATAAAACTAAGTTTCATAAATAAACAAAAATATGGCTTTTTGACAAACGCATGTGCAACTTTAATCCCCTTTATGGCCAGGCCATTTTTTTGCGATACAGCACAGCATTTATTTTGTCCTAAAGTCCAAAGTACAAACACGCATGCTCAGAACCAATGCTAAAGATCAGACAACAATAGCAGAAGTTGTCCAAAGGGTGGCGGTAAAGAGCTTAAAAACCATGTGATTTGGTGAAAGTTGGCTGAAAAAGTCCTGCCGTGCGTATGCATACCAAGTTCAGGGGCAACACCCATTCGAAACAAAATCCACGGAATAGTCAGATGGAAGTCTGATCGTGTGTATGAGGCTTTACATTCAGTCTACAACCATATACCTCTTTAACCACTTCCATAACGCGCCTATTCTGGCACTTTTCTCCTTCATGTAAAAATCATCATTTTTTTTTTATCACTTTTATTCCTATTACAAGAAATGTAAACATCCCTTGTAATAGGAATGTGTGTGACAGGTCCTCTTTATGGAGAGATGCGGGGTCAATAAGACCCCACATCTCTCCTCCAGGCTGGAAAGCCCGTGATCGTGAAAAAATAATTGTTTACTTCTGGGTACCTGGGCGTGACGTCATAACATCGGGCCTCCGACGGTCACCGGAAATCTCTATGCTCTTCGGCAGCGCCCGATTTGTTCTCCGGGCCTCTGATGACACGGGAGAGCCTGGAGAAGCACTGGATGGCGGCAGGAGGGGACATCCTGTAAGAATGATTGATCGGTGGAACCACCTCTATGATCATTCTTATGGTGCGCAGAATTAGCGCCTGAAAAAAGGATATCTGAATGATGCCTGTAGCTGCAGGCATCATTCAGATATCCCCCCACTGAAGTCCATCATGTCCTACGGTACAGAAGTGTTTAAATCTGTCTAGTTGATTGACGGGCTGGCCAGCCCATCAGATCTCTGTTTCTGTTTCCTCTGTATTTAACCACTTAAGGACCAGCCCATGTACATATACGTCCACAATATGGCACGTACAGGCACATGGGCGTATGGGTACGTCCTCGCCTATTAGCGGGTGGGGGGTCCGATCGGGACCCCCCCCGCTACATGCGGCGGTCGGGTCCGCTCGGGGAGCGATCCGGGACCACGGCGCGGCTATTTGTTTATAGCCGCTCCGTCGCGATCGCTCCCCGGAGCTGAAGAACGAGGAGAGCCGTGTGTAAACACGGCTTCCCCGTCCTTCACTATGGCGGCGCATCGATCGCGTCATTCCCTTTATAGGGAAGACACGATCGATGACGTCATTCCTACAGCCACACCCCCAAACAGTTGTAAACACATACTAGGTGCACCCTAACTCCTACAGCGCCACCTGTGGTTAACTCCCAAACTGCAACTGTCATTTTCACAATAAAGAATGCAATTTAAATGCATTTTTTGCTGTGAAAATGACAATGGTCCCAAAAATGTGTCAAAATTGTCCGAAGTGTCCTCCATAATGTCGCAGTCACGAAAAAAATTGCTGATCGCCGCCATTAGTAGTAAAAAAAAAATAAAAAATAAAAATGCAATAAAACTATCCCCTATTTTGTAAACACTATAAATTTTGCGCAAACCAATCGATAAACGCTTATTGCGATTTTTTTTACTAAAAATAGGTAGAAGAATACGTATCGGCCTAAACTGAGGAAAAAAAATGTTTTTATATATGTTTTTGGGGGATATTTATTACAGCAAAAAGTAAAAAATATTGCTTTTTTTTCAAAATTGTCGCTCTATTTTTGTTTATAGCGCAAAAACTAAAAACCGCAGATGTGATCAAATACCACCAAAAGAAAGCTCTATTTGTGGGGAAAAAAGGACGCCAATTTTGTTTGGGAGCCACGTCGCACGACCGCGCAATTGTCTGTTAAAGCGACGCAGTCCCGAACTGTAAAAACACCTTGGGTCTTTAGGCTGCATATTGGTCCGGGGCTTAAGTGGTTAAAGCGGAGGTTCACCCACAATACACATATTATGTTAACAAGATCTATGGAGCAGATACTTCTAAATATGGCTGTTGTTTTTTTTCGTTTGGATGTAATTACCCTAAATCAGACGTATTGGTTGTTACTTCCGGGTATTCCTCCCGCGGGAGTGGGTGTATCTCTCCCTTTCCCTGGCGCCCCAGTGTGTGCTGGGAGGTGTCCGCAATGTCTCCTGGAAGCTCAGTGTAATGATTCCCAGGAGATGATCAAGTACACCAAGTATCGTAATCTCGCACTATTTCACTCGTCTCGTGACTCATCAAGCGAGTCATGTGACGAGGGCGAATCACTGCTTCCCGGAAGTCTGTGCTTGTGGGCTTCACATGGAAAAGACCAGGATAGTTTTTTATTAGTTATTTATTATAACGAAAAAAGAGGGAAGATGGTTCTAATCGGCTACCAAGTGATATGTTGGTATCTGTAACCCCATTAAATGCACCCAAATTAAAAAAAACGAGGGACCGCGGAACCTCCGCTTTAAGACTGCCAGGTTTGCCAGCCAATCATGGATGAAGAAGCCATTTGTGGATACTATATACTTGCAAGGAATCCTTATTTGTATTGGAGACTCGTTGAAGTCAGAATACCTGTATGCAGCACTGCAACCTTTTATCATTAAATTTATCTTAGGAGACAATACTGCACCATTGGAGTTCTTTATATTTTTTTTGCATGTTTGCACCTTTTTGATACTGAGAATATTTGCTCTTATTCGACCGTCGCCTGGTATATGGAGGCTTCCAGTAGGAGACGCCTAGGACATCTGGATATCCGTCTATGGGATCATTGATGGAATTGGCGCTTTGTGACCTCCCTGAATAAGGGTGGTCGCTGGCCTTCCGGTAAGCCTTCTACCTTACTGTGGTGATGGGTATCACAAGGTCAAGCACTTGTTCCAGGCTCCACATCTCACATGGGATTTCTTCTTTAATTCCAGCCACTTTTATGAACTTTTCATTATATGATTTATCTTTTTCGGCACTTCATAATACAATGTTGTGTATTTTCAATGTATAGTGATGGTCACATGCATAATCTGTATCTTACAGTAATTGCAATCAATTTTGCACATTTGCACTTTATTGCTATCATATGTCATATTTACATATGCATTATCCTTGACTCGTGTTTGAAGCGCTGCACTTTATATTTTTGTATATGTACAGCCATGGCCAAAAGTTTTGAGAATGACACAAATACTAATTTTCACAAAGTCTGCTGCCTCAGTTTTTGAGATGGGAAATTTCATATACTCCAGAATGTTATGAAGAGTGATCAGACAAATTGAAATTAATTGCAAAGTTCCTCTTTGCCATAAAAATTAACTTAATCCCACCCTTAATCTTCAGGGTGCCCAAGTAAGTCCAGCAAGCGCCAGGACCGTCTCCTAAAGAGGATTCAGCTGCGGGATCGGAGTGCCACCAGTGCAGAGCTTGCTCAGGAATGGCAGCAGGCAGGTGTGAGCGCATCTGGAAGATGGCCTGGTGTCGAGAAGGGCAGCAAAGAAGCCACTTCTCTCCAAAAAAAACATCAGGGACAGATTGATCTTCTGCAGAAAATATGGTGAATGGACTGCTGAGGACTGGGGCAAAGTCATATAGATAAAACAAGGTCTCACTCACAAAGTACGGTGCCTCCAGACCGGCACCAAGTCCTTCCAGCAATGCCGAGCGGCAAGACTCTCACCAACGTGTGGATCCCCTCGGCTGGTGTGCGCTCCACGCCTCCGTCTTTGTGCGGCTCAGCGGCAGGAGGTGACGTGTGACGTAGTTCCGCCCAACGTACTACCCAGAAGCCTCTACGCGTTTCGCAATCAACCTTGCACCATCAGGAAGCACATATAACAAAAAAATTTAAAATGTTTTTTTTGCGCCGGTGACAAGCTTACTAGAGGCCCCCTGCTTCTCAATTTAATGTAAGATGTCATTTCCAACAGCAGAACACCCCTCCCCCCGCTTCTCAACTTTCTTTAATGTGACATGTCACTGTCGTCAGCGCCCCCCGCTTCTCATTTTTAATGTGCCATGTCATTTTGCTTAGGGCCCCAGGGAGGTCAGGATCGGCACTGACTACAAGTGCACTGAAAGTGCAGTTGCTGTAAATCTGAGGGGTGGATCTGAAAGGAGGGGAAGCTCTGCTGACTTTATCATCCAATCATGTGCAAGCTAAAATGCTGTTTTTTTTATTTTCCTTGCTGTCCCAATGTGGATTTTCCTTTCGTGAATAACCCCCATTGTGTTTTGATCAAAATTGTCGCTATTTTTTTTGTTTACAGTGCAAAAAATAAAAACCGCAGAGGTGATCACCACCAAAAGAAAGCTCTATTTATGGGGAAAAAGTACGTACATTTTGTTTGGGTACAATGTCGCGCGGTTGTCGGTTAAAGCGACGCAGTGCCGTATCACAAGAAATGGCCCAGTTATTGGGCAGCCAAATCTTCTGGGGCTGAAGTGGTTAATGGTGGTTCATTCACACAGAGTAATATATATATATATCACGGTATATATCTCCTATATCTTTTTTTTTTTAAACAATTACAGTCTAGATATAAATGTGTGACTGTTTTTATAATTCAAAGCAAATGAGGTTTAAATTGTCATGGTTTAATTGCACCATCTAGTGGCCAATTAGGTCTAATGTACCGTAAGAAAACACTGATATTTTGTTTATTACATTTAAACATTTAAAAAGTAAGCTATACAATAAATATCCACTTAAATACAGGAAAAGAGCTGTAATCTGTATTTTGCTGCTGTATGTTTTATTGTGTTAGAAGCCCTATACACACTATTCAATTTTCTTTAGATTTTTGTCTTCAGATTTACCAAAACCATATAGTGCAAGGGCCTGCCTGATTGCATAGAAAACAAAACGTTTTTTAACTTACCTTTTAATCCCTGTTGCTATGTGGTCCCTTCAAATCTTCCCCTTCCTCACCACGGCTCCTGACGTCACTTCCCTCTGCGCCTCTGCTCGCTACTGCTCCTGGGAGATGTGTGTCATAATTTTCCAGGAATCGGTGGGCAGCACCGAGGACTAAGTTGCCATAACAATGGGGTGGGCACTGCACAATGGCCGACGTTGTCGGATAGCAACCTGTATAGTTCATAGCGCGCTACGTGCTATTACTGCGCGAGAACGGGCGGTGCATGCTGGGAATACAGCAGCGCCGTATCCCAGAACAATATGCTTGTGGGCTTCTCCTGCCCACAAGTAAGATGGGAATCCCCCTGAACGAGAAATATAAGGTATTTTTTTTAATGATTATCCTCTAAAGGCAGCGCTAAGGACAACAATTAGATTTTAATGACATGCATTATGCAAGACTAATAATTAAAAAACAAAGATGTGGGTGGAACTCCGCCTTAAGGTTTGACCTCATATTATATGTTTTTTTGTAAATCTGAAGACAAAAATCAAATGATGTGTATGAGGCTTTAGACCAGCCTTGGCTCCCCCTTAACACATTTTACTCAGGGGGCTTATTTGTATTTGTAAGAATAAGCTGTTACATGTGAGAGGGAGGAGCTAGGGTGGTCTGGCTAGCACAAGGTGACTCAATAAAACGTACAGTTCCGTGTGCTGCACTTTTTCTTTTTGAGGAATTGCATATAAGCAACTGCATTAGAATTTTAAAGCAAACCTTTCCTTTACTTATGCAGTGTAAAATGTTCACTTAGCCCCCCTTCTCCCCCAGTCTTATGATTATTGTTATCTTATTATACAAGGTTTATATAGCGCCAACCGTTTAATACAGTTCAGTACTAGAGGGATTAGAGGGTCCTGCTCGCTAGAGATTACAACCTAAAAGGGAGTGTCAAGTGATACAAAAGGTAGTACATTTTAAGGATGATCAGTTGGAGAAAGTAAAAGTTCACTCTTTTAGTTAGAGGCAGGATAGGCCTCTCTGAGGAGATGAGTTTTCTGGGATTGCCTAAAGGTGGACAGAGTAGGACGTAGTTGGACAGATTGGGGTAAGATGTTCCACATGTGATTCAATCCCCTTTTCCCATGTGCCGATGGAAGTGCTCCACGAATGACCAGGAAAGGAGTTCGTAGCCCTGTGTAAACTTTAAAGCGGTGGTTCACCCTGCTGAACAACATTTCAGCATACAATTCGGCATCATAGCGCGAGCTACAGTATGCCGGTCTTACATTTTTTAACCCCGTACTCACTGTTTAATCGTACATAGACGATTCCGTCTGCCGCGGGGAATGGGCGTTCCTAGCAAGAGGGAGGGTGATTGACGGCCGACTCTGGCACGTCACGCTCCCCGAAGACAGCCGGAGTAGGTCTCGGCTCTTCACGGCGCCTGCGCACAGGCTATGCGCAGGCGCCGTGAAGAGCCAAGCCTATTTCGGCTATTTCCGGAGAAGCGTGACGCGCCAGAGCCGGCCGTCAATCACTTTCCGTCTGGATTGGAACGCCCATTCCCCATGGGCAGTCGGAATCGTCTATGTAGGATTAAACAGTGAGTACGGGGATAAAAAATGTAAGACCGGCATACTGTAGCTCTCGCTACGATGCCGAATTTTATGATAGAATAAAAAAAAAAAATTTTTTTTTTTAATAGGGTGAACCCCCGCTTTAAGTGGGTTTGGAGCTTACACAGAGGTTCCTTACCCCAATCCTTGCATTAACCAACCAAGGACAGGAGACTATATTCTATCTATTTTAGTCACAGAGTGGTGAGTTATCAAAAGGCCATGCAAATATACTCTCCTGTCCTTACTTCCCTACTACTTCTCACCGAATATACTTTCCTATCCTTGCTCTTCTGCTACTAGTCACCTAATATACTATCCTGTCCTTGCTCACCACATGCTAGTCATAGAATATACTCTCCTGTTATTTCTCCTTTACTACTAGTCGTAGAATATACTTTCCTGTCCTTGCTCTCCTACTGCTAGTCACTGAATAGGGTCCCCTTGTTTGCTCCCCTACTGCTAGTCACCCAATGTACTCTCCTGTCCTTTCTCCCCTACTGCAAGTTAGTGGATTTACTCTCCTGTCCTTGCTCCCCTACTGCTAGTCACCAAATATACTCTCTTGTCATTGTTCCCCTACTGCTAGTCACCCAATATACTCTCCTGTTCTTGCTCCCCTACTATTAGTCACCAAATATACTTTCCTGTCCTTGCCCTCCTACTGCTAGTCACCAGATATACTGTCTTGTCCTTGATCCCCACTTGCTAGTCACAGAATATACCCTCCTGTCCTTGTTCCTCTAATCCTAGTCACCTAATAGGTTCTCCTGTTTTTGCTTCTCTACTGCTAGTCTCCCAATGTACTCTCTTGTCCTCTTTCCCCTACTGCAAGTCACTGAATATACTCTCTCCTGTCCTTGCACCCTACTCATAGTCACTTAATAGATTGTCCTGTTTTTACTCCCCTACTGCTAGTCATCCAATATGCTCTCCTGTCCTTGCTCCCGGACTGCTAGTCAATGAATATACTCTCCTCTCCTTGCTCCCCTACTGCTAGTCCTCAAATATACACTTGTGTCATTGTTCCCCCTACTACTAGTCATCAAATATAGGGGAAGGAAATTACCGCTCCAGATGGGTATGTGGAAATAAAGCTCTCCTCAGAGTGGAAGCAGCAGGTGCAGGCTAAGCATATAACAATTAAGTAAGGGAAAGCTCTGGACAGCCGCACTCCAAAACATTGTTTTCCTTTATTGTAAACAGATATCAAAAATACAAGCTACAGCAGAATGTAGGACAGAAAATCGGACGCGTTTCACACTTTCAACAGTGCTTAATCATAGCTACACCATCAAATATACTATCCTGTCCTCAGGGCCGGGACAAGGGGTGGGCAGTAGGGACGGTTGTCCTGGGTGCAATGGTTTAATGTGTGTAGGATTTTTTCGAAAGTTTATTGAATATAAATATTGTAATTTTACCACTCTGAACACAAATTTTCAAAAGTTCTGGTGAGAACCGAACAGGGGGTTGTTTGGCCCATCCCTAATGATAAACATTATGTTTTGTTCATCAATGCTGTAATATCACTTTGTCTTTAATTGCATTTTCATTATTCACAGCATAGAAAATAATAACTTCATAGTCATGGGTCTCTTCAGGGTATTAAATAACTATACATTTTATGTTGGTCATAACAATGTCAAATTCATTATCAAAATGTGTTTTTCATTACCAGCCGCAAAGATTAGCATTCCAGTTCATAGGCATAATGGCCTTTTGGTGACTCACCACTTTGTGACTAAGATACTGTAAGTACAGCATTATAATGAAAAAAACTATTCAGCTTCACCTGTCAATGATCAAATTGATGTATTTATTTTATCAATGCATGGAAAGAATTGGCTGTTTTTAATCCAGATATAACTGGAGAAGGAAGCCTACTATATCCCATAAAGTCAATGGTCTAGATTCACAAAGACTTACGATGGCGTATCAGTAGATACGCCGTCGTAATTCCGAATGCGGCGCCGTCGTATCTATAAGCGTATTCTCAATCTGAGATACGCTTATCTGTTGCTAAGATACGACCGGCGTAAGTCTCCTACGCCGTCGTATCTTAGCTGCATATTTACGCTGGCCGCTAGGGGCGTGTACGTCGATTTACGCCGATAATATGTAAGTGAGCAAGATACGCCTATTCACGAACGTACGTACGCCCGTCGCAGTAAGCTACGCCGTTTACGTAAGGCCTTTATCAAGCGTAAAGATAAACCACCAAAAAGATGGCGCAGCCAATGTTAAGTATAGACGTCGGGACAGCCGTCGAATTTCACGTCGTTTACGTTGTTTGCGTAAGCCGATTCAGAATGGGGCTGGGCGTAGGTTACGTTCACGTCGAAAGCAAGGAGTATTTGCGACGTGATACTGAGCATGCGCCGTACGATCGGCGCTTCATTTACATGTATGGTAATGAATCATGAATTCATTACCATACAACACGCCCCCTACCTGCCTATTTTGAATTAGTCGGGGTTACGCCGGGCCATTTGCGCTACGCCGACGTAACTTAGGAGGCAAGTGCTTTGTGAATACAGTACTTGCCTCACTATCTTACGTCGGTGTAGTGCAAAGGGGATGCGCTACGCCGACCTAAAGAAGCGCTGCCGTACCTGAATCTAGCTGAATATATTTTTATTCAAACAACTCTGTTGCTAAAATCAAACTTTACAACTTTTTACTCCTTGTAATGAAGACATGGAATACTCACCTCTCCTGTTTTGCATTCCATCGATATCTGCAATAGTGAAGATAAATAAGCCTTGTGAGAATCCTATTGTATTTTAGCACTTTCTGGTGTGTCAGTTTCCTTGTTCCTTCTGGATTCTGTGGTTTCCCCACAGAAGGCTCTACTTCACTACACTACAGTTGTGGCCAAAAGTTTTGAGAATGACACAAATATTAGTTTTCACAAAGTTTGCTGCTAAACTGCATTTAGATCTTTATTTCAGTTGTTTCTGTGATGTAGTGAAATATAATTACACGTACTCAGGGCTCAAGTCCTGCGGGAACGCGTGGGAACGGAGTCCCTGCACTTTTTTCACAGCAGGATCGCAGTTCCCTTTGCAGGACCAGAGCAGCCGAGCCGTCCGAGCCAATCCTTCACTAATCGGCGATGCCCAGCTCGAGTCACTGTCAGGGGCAGGCGAACCTTAGTATTCCTTTATGTTACTGGCCGCTTCCTGTATATGGATTCATCGCGTAGTGTGCGGGTATTCCGTCACTTCCTCGCTGCCGCAATGTCTCCTGGGAGCTTTTGTCATTGTTCCCAGGAGACATTGCGGAGGTCTGCCGCAAGTTATCGCGGGATTTAGAAAGAACTTGCTTCTAGTAATTAAAACATATAATTTAGTAATTATGCATATGAGTGTATCATTTTATTTATTTTTGGTGGGGGAGTGGATCTTGGGTGGGAGTTCCCACACTTTTTCCCCCAGGACTTGACCCCTGCACGTACTTCATACGTTTCAAAGGCTTTTATCAACAATTACGTGACATTTATGCAAAGTCAGTATTTGCAGTGTTGGCCCTTCTTTTTCAGGACCTCTGCAATTCGACTGGGCATGCTCTCAATCAACTTCTGGGCCAATTCCTGACTGATAGCAACCCATTCTTTCCTAATCACTTCTTGGAGTTTGTCAGAATTAGTGGGTTTTTGTTTGTCCACCCGCCTCTTGAGGATTGACCACAAGTTCTCAATGGGATTAAGATCTGGGGAGTTTGCAGGCCATGGACCCAAAATGTCAACGTTTTGGTCCCTGAGCCACTTAGTTATCACTTTTGCCTTATGGCACGGTGCTCCACCGTGCTGGAAAATGCATTGTTCTTCACCAAACTGTTGTTGGATTGTTGGAAGAAGTTGCTGTTGGAGGGTGTTTTGGTACGATTCTTTATTCATGGCTGTGTGTTTGGGCAAAATTGTGAGTGAGCCCACTCCCTTGGATGAGAAGCAACCCCACACATGAATGGTCTCAGGATGCTTTACTGTTGGCATGACACAGGACTGATGGTAGCGCTCGCCTTTTCTTCTCCGGACAAGCCTTTTTCCTGATGCCCCAAACAATTGGAAAGAGGCTTCATCGGAGAATTTGACTTTGCCCCAGTCCTCAGCAGTCCATTCACCATATTTTCTGCAGAAGATCAATCTGTCCCTGATGGGTTTTTTTTTTGGAGAAAAGTGGCTTCTTTGCTGCCCTTCTTGACACCAGGCCATCTTCCAAAAGTCTTCGCCTCACTGTGCGTGAAGATGCGCTCACACCTGCCTGCTGCCATTCCTGAGCAAGCTCTGCACTGGTGGCACTCCGATCCCGCAGCTGAATCCTCTTTAGGAGACGGTCCTGGCGCTTGCTGGACTTTCTAGGGCACCCTGAAGCCTTCTTCACAAATGCAGTGGAATTTTTTTTTATTGGATTAAGTTCATTTTAATGGCAAAGAGGAACTTTGCAATTAATTGCAATTCGTCTGATCACTCTTCATAACATTCTGGAGTATATGCAATTTCCCATCTCAAAAACTGAGGCAGCAGACTTTGTGAAAATTAGTATTTGTGTCATTCTCAAAACTTTTGGCCATGGCTGTACACTGTTGAAAAAAAGACCATAAATCTGACATCCACGCAAGTGTAATGCCGCATACACATGATCATTTTTCGGGTTGTAAAAAATGACGTTTTTCAGCCTCTCAAAAAAACAAAGTTTTTTTCAACTTCATCATTAAAACGATGTTGCCTACACACGATAGTGAAAAAAAAATGCTGTAGCGAAGCACGGTGATATACAACATGTACGACGGCCCTTTAAAGGGGAAGTTCCATGTGGATGACGCCACCCTTGGGGCTGCTTTAGCTGATTTTGTGTTAGTAAAAGACGATTCACGATTTTCTGTCTGTTACAGCGTGATGAATGTGCTTACTCCATTACGAATGGTAGTTTTACCAGAACGAGCGCTCCCATCTCATAACTTGCTTCAGAGCATGCACGGGTTTTTCACGTCGTTAAAGCCCACACACGATCATTTTTTACAACCCGATAAACTACATTGTTTAAAACGTTGTGAAAGAGCATGTTCAAATTTTATTTTTCTAGTTTTATCAGAACCCGAAAAAATTTCTGAAGCCCACACACGATCGTTTTAAATGACATTTTTAAAAAACTTTGTGTGTACGCAGCATTAGATTCTTCAGAATCTTCAGCAGGCATTTTCTCTCCTATATTATAGTAACTGGTGCCAGGCCAACAAGAGAGGTTAGTATTCCAAATCTTTGTGGGGAGAAAAGATTGTAAAGTTTAATTTTGAAAAGCAGGACCTGAAAGAAAGAATAAGCTTTCATGCTTCCACTCCCATTCCTTCAACCTTCACTCTGTTTTAGAGGTACAACCTATTTCTGCCTCATGAATGGCCGACCTATTTCTAGTGAGTTTTTGTTCTACATCAAAAACGCATGGAAAGTAGGTTATATGGTTTCCAATGACACCAGTGCAGTCAGTTCCAGGGCTTTTCAGTTCCAGAAAAAAAAGCAGAACATGTTGCATTTTTCCTGAACTGGACTGTACTGGAACGCAGTAAAACAGATCAAAAACGCACAGGAACGCATCAAAAACGCGCTGGACCCTAGTATAGTGAAAAAAAAAAGAAGAAAAAAATAACATGGAATGCATCTGGAAACGCATCAAGAACACACCGGAAAGCATAAAAAGCGCGCATTCAGAAACACACCCGGAACGGATCTGGAGTGCGTTTTTGTGGTGTTTTTATTAGGTGTTTTAACAACAGAACCGCAACTGCACTTTCAAAAGTGCACAGTCTATTTGCTTTTAGTAAATCAACCCCAAAGTCTAAGGTTAGATAAAGTATAAGCATTTTGTATCCTGTCTGAAAATACATCATACCAATAACATGCTCACTGGAAAGAATACTTACAGTTAATTGATCACAAAACAATTTAGTTAAAAAACGAATTTATGAAGACTAAAATGCATGCATTTGTATGAATCCCTCTTCTCTGTCTTCCAGATGTATTACTTTTATACTAAAATTATTTACCATCGCTAATCTACAGCCGAGAAAGTAAAAGGAAGATGCACTGAGGCACATCAAGGACTTACCAGAAGAGTTTATGTAAAAGTAACTCTCTGCTATTGGTCATTGGAAATAATGTCAAACTGCATAGATAACTGTTTTGAGAAAAATACAATTATCAGAAAATGAAGAAAAGCAATCTCTGAATGGCTCTCGTGCCAAGCAGCCAACCTCATGTGTTCCGGCAACTGCTCAGCACTGAACCTGGAAGCTAGAGGAGATCACTGGTGTAGCAGAGTCTACTTCAGTGATATCTAGCTTCTAGGACATCGCCAGATATGCCATATACATGAAGTAGTTACATTTATCCAAGCTGGACCAGTGCATTATTATTATTAGGATTTATATAGCGCCAACAGTTTGCGCAGCGCTTTACATCAGGGAAGACAGTACAGTCACAATACAAATCAATACAGGAGGGATCAGAGGGCCCTGCTCGTTAGAGCTTACAATCTAGAAGGGAGGGTCAAGTGGAACAAAGGGTAGTAGCTGTGGGGGATGATCAGATGGACTCAAATGAAAATACAGTTGTTAGGTGTGGGAAGGGTAGGCTTCTCTAAAGAGGAGGGTTTTCAGGGATCCTCTAAAAGCTAATAGAGAAGGAGATAGGCGGATAGATTGGGGTAAAGAGTTCCATAGGCTTGGAGAGGCTCTGGAAAAGTCCTGGAGTGTAGAACTATGTGTAATATACCCATGCCTGGAATTCATCTTTAAAATCATTAAGAGTGAGAACAAGGTTCAGGAGGGTAGTATTTTCAATATGAAGATAAATCAAGAACAATCGAAACTAATCTTAGAAAATATTAATTTATTATAATAATTGATGCTTGGAATAGACTTCCAGCAGGCATACCGAGTCAGTCAGAAGTAAGTTGATTCAAATATGTTATAGACAAACACAGATTTAAACACAAAAAAAAGTAAAGAAAGGGGTAAACTTTTATATTTCTATGATATAGGTAGACTATTTATTTATAAAAATTAGATCATATTTCAAGGATCAACTTAATAAAGAGTTCTGTAAAGATTACTGTATGTTGTTCTTGTATTCTATACAAGTAATTGAATTTACAGACATGCAAGCCAATATAAATGTAATTTACTATGTTTAAATCCTTACAAATCAGTTAAAGAACACTTTTTCCATTCTGTCGTTTGGCTGGATAAATATACCTAGAGTGTCTTTCTTGCAGCCTCAGATGCCCCTCAGAAGACTTTTATCAAAGTAGATTACACTTTTGATATATGAGCCCAGATGATGAATAGTATGACAGAACAAACAGAGGGAAAAGGGAACAAGCTCAATATGAAGAGGATCCAAGTACTTTATAATAAATATAATATTATGTACAAGCATCTGCTTTGGATCTGGAAAAGAGTAACCATGCCAACTGTGCGCGTAATTTGATAAGCAGGCTTGAGAATAATTGTAAAACTATGCAGCAACAGTACATCCTATTTTATTTCAGAGGCATAACACTGGCTGTTTTAGCTGGGTCAAAGCCAAACACTGATCTCAGCATATCTTCAGAACCACATGGATTAATATGGAATGTGAACTTAAAATCGAATAAAAAAAAAAAAAAAGTCTAACACACACATAATGTATATACTGTACGGGATTATATATATATATATATATATATATATATATATATATATATATATATATATATATATATTCACAAAAAAGTGAGTACACCCCTCACATTTTTGCGAATATAATATTATATCTGTTCATGTGACAACACTGAAGAAATTACACTTTGCTACAGAGTAGTGAGTGTACAGCTTGTATAACAGTGTAAGTTTGCCATCCCCTTAAAATAACTCAACACATAGCCATTAATGTTTAAACTGCTGGCAACAAACGTGAGTACATCCCAAAGTGTCAATATTTTGTGTGGCCACCATTATTTTCAAGCACTGCCTTAACCCTCTTGGGCATGGAGCTCACCAGAGCTTCACAGGTTACCACTGGAGTCCTTTTCCACTCCTCCATGATGACATCACAGAGCTGGTGGATGTTAGAGACCTTGCGCTCCTTCACCTTCGGTTGAGGATGCCCCACAGATGCTCAAAAGGGTTTAAGTCCAGAGACATGCTTGGCCAGTCCATCACCTTTACCCCCAGCTTCTTTAGCAAGGCAGTGGTTTTCTTGGAGGTGTGTTTGGGGTCGTTATCATGTTGGAATACTGCCCTGTGGCCCAGTCTCTGAAGGGAGGGGATGATGCTCTGCTTCAGTATGTTGCAGTACATGTTGGCATTCATGGTTCCCTCAATAAACTGTAGCTCCCCAGTGGTGGCAGAACTCATGCAGCCCCAGACCATGACACTCCCACCACAATGCTTGACTGTAGACAAGACACACTTGTCTTTGTACTCCTCACCTGGTTGACGCCACACATGCTTGACACCATCTAAACCAAAAAAGTTTATCTTGGTCTCATCAGACCACAGGACATGGTTCCAGTAATCCACGTCCTTAGTCTGCTTGTCTTCACCAAACTGTTTGCAGGCTTTCTTGTGCATCATCTTTAGAACAGGCTTCCTTCTGGGATGCCAGCCATGCAGACCAATTTTATTCAGTGTGCAGCGTATGGTCTGAGCACCGACAGGCTTATCCCCAACCCCTTCAAACTCTGCAGCAATGCTGGCTGAACTCATATGTCTATTTCCCAAAGCCAACCTCTGGATATGACACTGAGCACGTGCACTCAACTTCTTTGTTGGACCATGGCGAGGCCTGTTCTGAGTGGAACCTGTCCTGTTAAACTGCTGTATGGTCTTGGCCACCGTGCTGCAGCTCAGTTTCAGGGTCTTGGCAATTTTCTTATAGCCTAGGCCATCTTCATGTAGAGCAACAATTATTTTTTTTCAAATCCTCAGTTCTTTGCCATGAGGTGCCATGTTGAATTTCCAGTGACCAGTATGAGAGAGTGAGAGCGATAACACCAAATTTAACACACCTCCTCATTCACACCTGAGACCTTGTAACACTAATGAGTCACATGACACCCGGGAGGGAAAATGGCTAATTGGGCCCAATTTGGACATGTTCACTTAGGGGTGTACTCACTTTTGTTGCCAGTGGTTTAGACATTAATGGCTGTGTCTTGAGTTATTTTGAGGAGACAGCACATTTACACTGTTATACGAGTCACTACTTTAGCAAAGCATAATTTCTTCACATGAAAATATATAATAAAATATTTTCAAAAATGTAAGGGGTGTACTCACTTTTGTGAGATGCTGAAATTGATAAATGACAATATATTGCATTGCCCCAACAATTTCACTGTGGTTAAATCTTGGCCTAGGGGGCTGGTGACATATCTTGACTTACCTGGATTAGAACCAAACTGTTGCTATTCAACAGTTTTGGCACGTTTATTTTTACAATCCATATACTGTATACTGAATTTAAAATTCTTCTAAAACCTCAGCATACTCCAGTAGGCTTTGGTATATAAATCTAGGTTTTAACGAGTATTGCACATACTTACACATACAGTTTTACTGGCCATCCAACAAGGACCTTCTTAGAAAAGTGTTATATCTGTGATATAGACCTTTTCACTTGAACAACTCTGACTTATGTAGCTAGTTAATTATTACTTACAACTGCTTTTAAAGTGAACTTGTGCTTTTCCTTTTTAGAACAAACTTGCAAGATCTCTTCATAGCCAAGTCCTTGGAGGATCTTGCTATAAAGTGAAACTTGTGTCTTTTCCCTGAATAGGCAGAGTACAGGCTCGCTTTAACTTGGCAAAGGAATGAAATGCATATTCCGAATATGTAGTCCCGGGTAGCTATCTCTTAATTAAGCTATTAAATAGCAGCCCAAAAAGAGATTAGCCATTAACCATTAAATTAATTACAATATACCATAGTCATTAATTTTATGGTTAAAGGCTAATCTCCCTTTCGGCTGCTGTATTTCTGTCCTTGGATCAGTACTGATATTTAAGCAATAGATGGCTTGGCGGAAGTCTTTACTTGTTCCTTTTAGTATACAGAGTTTTAGTACTACTAGTTATACACTAGATGAAGTGGGAGAATTATTCATTTGCTCTCTTTAACACACTGCTATCTCTAGTGTGGGCATATTGCTACTATTTATTATTGTGGCGGTGCCTCCTTTTGGGTACAAATAAGGAGCGGCGCATGGTGTTCTCCCCTGGCCCACCCACCTGACGACATCATCTGTGACAAAATGCATTGGGTGGGGCCTACAGGAATGATGTCATGACGACCGCAAGCAATTGGATGAGCGGGACAAATTCAGAGCAGCCCACAGGCATGCTATATACATGTAATTCATGTGCTGTGAAGCTGTTTGGCCTGCAGGTGGTGTAAGTTTGTATTTTTTATTTTTTTTTGCTAAATAAAATTCTTTATACGGTTTTACACTATGGGATGACTTCCTGCTTTTTTATCTCTTATTGCGGCTGTTTGTCCGGAGCAGTGGTGACCCATTGGCTGGGGGTTGGCTGGAATAACCCTAAAGACGCTGCTTGACCATCTGCCATGATAGTGATGGTCAAGGATATCTGGTGAGCAGCTGATTTCTCTTGCTGTTTTCAACTGGTGAATTGGATCGGTCTGAACACTGGGTGATTGGCAGAAGATTCATGGTACTGTGTAACTTCAGGAGGATTTAAATGTCTGCTGGAGATTTTGATGATAATTGTTTGCACTTTGCACTTGCACTTTGCACATTTCTGTTATTTTTTTGGACACTGTTTCATAATTCTTTCTGCTTTGATTTTATATGTGCACTAGTTACTAGTACTATATATTGTTGCCAAACATACTGTATGTTAAAGCGCTGCACTGTTGTACATATATTGACTCTGAGCTTAGTATAACAAACATTTTTAGTGCTTGCCGCTAGTGGGGGAGGGTATACATAAGCGCAGAGATTTCTGTTTTTTATTTTACATATATGCCTGGTCTGATGTCCCTTCAGGATAATCTTAAGTGGGTACATGCAAGCATGGCGTATCACAGAACAGGGTTCACCTAGGGGTAGGACGAGATGGGTAAGATGCAGTACATATGTCTAACGTGCAGTCAAGCTATTCAGAGGAGGCAATATTGCTGTTCCCAATGACAACAGTACTAGTGTCGAGTGCATAAGCACCCGGCCAAATGGGAAGTGGTATGATTTGGCATCAGGTGACGGAAGGCCCTGGTGGTGAAGGAGATTGGGTGCTTGGGCTCTCCTTCCCAAGTGACCAGAACTCCACTACTGAATCTGACTTGAGGCACAGGCTATCATAGAGACTGAAAGATGAAGTGAGGACTCTGAGAGAAGAAGCATGAGCGGTTTACAGAATCACGCTTGCTAGTATTCAAGTGTAATATACGGATCAATGTCACAGGGATGAGGTGACGGGTAACTGGACGAAACCGGTGCAGGCTCTGCAGCACCAACCTAGAAAAGAGAGAAGAGTAATGAAGTGTAATCGGGAATTGTCCGTAACATGCAAAGAAAAGTGTTACAGAAGTTGGGCCATGGATTACAAGAAGTTAATTATGTTTGTGTGGAGAAGTGTCGCTTTTTAGATGGAGTGCTGCCCTAAAAGGTGTTTGCGTTAATTAAACAGCCTCAGCCTGCTTCTGAGGGCAATAACAAACGCTCTCTCTCTTTTCCCATATGGGCACCACAACTTGGCATGGTCAGTAGGATACACCCCCTGCATGCACCTGAAGCTAGTAAAGAGACCACGGCACGTGTAGAAGAAACGTGATCAGGCATGTGAAAGGAAATGTGAACAGCCCATGATCAGGGGAAATTAGAAAGTCTGCTGGCCTGTGCAGCATGGGAGGGAGAATAAATGTGCCTGGTGTGGAAATGCCCTGCCCCAACATGTGATGGTTGTTGCCAGAAACTTAGTTGGTATGGCGGGTGCATGTCTTCGGTTGAAGAATTGGGCTCTGAGGGAGGGGCTGGAACTTTATGTGCTGGACTCTGGCCTAAAGTTTATGCCACAGCAGAACTTGACTCACTGTTGAATGGATGGTCAAGACACCTTGAGAGTGGTTCAGCTGACGGTTCATTGACTTTCCACCATGGGCCTGCTGCCTGGGCTGTTATACTTTACTATTTCTTATGTCACCAGTTACGAGGGATCATTATGAGTTGGGAGCGGACAGCCTGTGTAAAGTCACAGCTCGAGATTGTGGCTGCCAAATGGTGATTATCAAGGATATTATCGCAGCTTCTCCCCTAGAATCTGGCTCATTATACTTCATTACTCTTCTCTCTTTTCTAAGTTGGTGCTGCAGAGCCTGCACAGGTTTCCTCCAGTCCAGTTACCCGTCACCTCATCCCAGTGACATTGAACCATATATTACACTTGAATACGAGCAAGCGTGATTCTGTAAACCGCTCATGCTTCTTCTCTCAGAGTCCTTACTTCATCTTTCAGTCTCTATGATGTGCCTCAAGTCAGATCCAATAGTGGAGTTCTGGTTAGTGTGGTTGAGCCTAGACTCCACATTGTCTGCAAGGGTTGAGTTGTCTCCATGTGAGGCCAATTAGAATGAGAATAAAGGCTTACACTTCCTTGTTGGAGCAACGTGTACCCTTTGTGGACCAGGACAGTAGCTCTTTTAATAACAACTACTGAAGTAGTGTTTGACCCTTCATCTCGACTGTCTAGTCTCCTCCAGTGTTTGAGTTAGACCTCCTCGATTAATCACCTACCACTTCAGAGATATGATGGATAGATTCTACTACTCAAGTACTACTAGCAAGCAATCTCTCTCCCATTCCCATATGGGTACAGCCCACATGGTGCACTCCCATGCAGAAGACCTGTTGATGGTACTCTGAGTTGAATGGTGAACCCAGAGTGGTTCACCATTCAACCAATTAGTTCTGCTTTAAGTGGTCATAGACATGTGAACTTTTCAGTAACTTTAAAAGTCTGCATAAGTTCCTGGGGTATTGCAATATACAACAGAAATATTTTACAAAAAAAAAAAAAGCTGTACCCTTTATGAAGCTCCAGTGAAGTGACTGTGTCTAGGCTAAGAGGGTGTAATCAGTCTGCTGCAGGCAGAAGGAAGTACTTCCTCAGGCTTCTCTTTACCACTGATGAGAATGTAACAATCTAAGCTTGCAGCAAGTCACTATGTTAGAGGCAACAGCAGGGAGATGATCTGTGTGGGGACAACTAAGAACTGCACAGGCACCAAGATTTGCAACATGTATATTGTGAACTCTGAGAAAATGACTCAGTCCAGTAGATTAGGGTGACCAGACATCCCTGGTTTCCGAGGACAGTCCCCGGATTGAGGACACTGTCCCCGGCCCAAGTCTGTCCCCGGTTTTGTCCCCGGATTGCATTTGAACAGGGGCTGGGGCAATTTCAAATACAGTCAGTGCAGAATAAAAAAAAAAAAAACAGAATTACACCCCCGCTCTGCCACTCCTACTAGCTTGGGGGGGGGGGGGGCGCATTTTTTTCATTATCTGTGCTCCTTTCTGATGATCATGTGCTGGTCGGATCGGAGGGAATATTTCTTCAGTTTCGGGTGCATGCCCATTCAGTTCCGCTCGCATGTTCTTCTGCCTTGGCTCAAGTCCCAGCCAGCCGCCTGCCTATCTCCTTGCCTTAACTGGCAGAGTGATTTTCCTCCGCTCCCCACCCAGTAGTAGCCGGGTCCCGGAGAGTAATACTTGACAGGCTGTGAGGCGGGAGGCGGTGGTGACGGCCAAAGAGTCGCTGATTGCCGCCATTACTAGTAAAAAAAAAAATATGTCCCCGGATTTCATTTTAAAAATATGGTCACCATACAGTAGGTAGATGCTAACTTTGGATGATGGCTAAACAAAAATGGATCTATCCTAGAGAAAAAAAGCATAATGAGTCGTTGTCAGGGAGGGCACTGTTATCTGTGAGAGAGCTTATAATAACCTGTAAATATTGAGCCTATGCATACAGGTAAGATGAATAAATATATCTGATGTTGAGGACATTTAGCCCTGATTCACATTTGACATGTCAAGTTGCATGACAAATTGGTGGCTATTGCCGACAATAGCACCGTCCGAATCGGTGCGACGCTGCAAACCGATTCCCAAAAGTAGTTTCTGTACTACTTTTGGTGACTTCGGGGTGCAATTTCAATAGACATCTGTGCAGAAACCCACACAGATGTCTCTGAAATCAACCCCGAAAATGGGACTGACATGCGGGAATAAAATCATGCAAGTTCAGCTGAACTCGCACAATTTTATTCCCGCTGTCAGTGTGAACCTGGCTAAAAGTTAGAGCAGTGCTAATTTGGAGCTGATGAAGGAACTTGTGAATCAAGCTGAGATCTTATGGTAAATCTGTCCTATTATCTGCCTAGTTGATTCTGTTTAAACTGCCTTGCTATGTAGAAAAGTTGACATCTTCCCCACATTGCATTCTCCTACTGAGGCCTAGATTTTCATGTTGCATCAAAAAAAGCCAACACTTGAAAAAAAATGTAAACCCTGTTAAATATAATGACAGTATTATCATATCAGATACACTCACTGGCCACATTGTTAGGTACACCTTGCTAGTACCAGGTTGGATCCCTTTTGCCTTCAGAACTGCCTTAATTCTTTGTGGCGTAGATTTAAGAAGGCGTTGGAAACATTCCTCAGAGATTTTTGGCATGTATTGACACAAAAGCATCACACAATAGTTGCAGTTTTGTAAGCTTCACATCCATGATGCTAATCTCCTATTCCACCACATCTGAAAGGTGCACTATTGGATTGAGACCTGGTGACTTTAACCACTTACCGACTGGCTCACACCGATATACATCGGCAAAATGGCTCTGCTTGTACCCTTTTAAGAGCCGCCAGGGGGCGCACACGCGCTCCCGCTGCACGGCGTGGGACCCAATGCGCGTGGCAATCGGGTGTGATCGCCGCCGGGTACCCACCATCATGGGAACGAACGCCAGCATGGGGATTTGTGTGTGTAAACGCACAAATCCATGTTCTGTCAGGGGAGAGGAGACATATTGTTTGTTCCTAATAAGTAGGAACAGCAAAATGTCTCCTTTCCCAGTCAGTCCTATCCTCATATAATTAGAAACACTCAATAGGGAACACAGTTAACCCCTTGATTGCTCCCTAGTGTTAAGCCCTTCACTGCCAATGACATGCCAATGCTCTTTTTAAAAAATTAAAGCGCAGAGGTGATCAAATACCACAAAAAGAAAGCTTTATTTGTGGGAAAAAGGGACACACATTTTGTTTGGGTATAGTATTGCATGACCACAAAATTGTCAGTTAAAGCCTCTCTCTTTGACCCCCTCTGTCTTTATCACCCCCTCTCTCTCTGTCGCCCCTCTGTCTTTATCACCCCCTCTCTCTCTGTCACCCCTCTGTTTCTCTCTGTCACGCTGCTCTCTCTCTGTCACTACCCTCTCTCTCTCTGTCACCCCCTCTCTCTCTGTCACCCCCTCTGTCTCTCTCTGTTACCCCCTCTCTCTCTGTAACCCCCCCTATGTCTCTCTCTGTCACCCCCACTTCTTTCTGTCACACCCCTCTGTCTCTCTCTGTCATCCCCCACCTTTTATGCAGTCTCTTATAGTTTCTTGTGCCATGTATGCAGTTCCTGACAGTCTCTCGGGCCATGTATGCAGTCTCTGATCTTCTCTTATGCCATGTCCACAGTCTCTTACTGTCTCTTGGGCCATGTCCGCAGTCTCTGACTGTCTCCTGTACCATGTCTGTAGTCTCTGACCGTCTCCTGTACCATGTCCGCAGTCTCTGACCATCTCCTGTACTATGTTATTTATTGAAACAAACCCAGCATGGGTAGTTGCATCAACACTAAATAATTACATTGGATAAAAGTACATAAACAGTATAAAAAATAAAAAATCACATAAATTACAATGATTACAAAACACTTTTAAACCAAAAACTGGTCCAAAGAAGGCATCAACAGAGTGAATCGCCGAATCGATGTTGCAGCAGGATATAGGAAACATTTTCCTATATCCTGCTGCAACATCGATTCGGCGGTCCGGCTGGTGTGTCCATTGCTCAGTTTCCCAAATGTCTTATGGTTTTTGTCTGTTCAGAATTTGTTTTCTGACACTTATGGGACAAATGTCCCCCTCTTATCTGACTTTACTTGCCTTTGTTGCTTGTAATATTCAGTCATCTACACTATAACCTACGCACCTACTTACTGATCGTTTTTGGACAATCCACCAGCCGTCTCTAACATCAAAACCGCTTGATAAAAGAAAATTACGCAACTTTATTTTATACTTTATTATTTCTTAATGAGTTCAATCGTAAACCATCTCCATTACCGTGGATGAACTACCAATAGCTCCTGATGAAGCGGATCTTCCCGCGAAACATGTAGAGCTTGCCCTGAATACTAATATATATGATAGTCATCACTCTGTTGATGCCTTCTTTGGACCAGTTTTTGGTTTAAAAGTGTTTTGTAATCATTGTAATTTATGTTATTTTTTATTTTTTATACTGTTTATGTACTTTTATCCAATGTAATTATTTAGTGTTGATGCAACTACCCATGCTGGGTTTGTTTCAATAAATAACATTTTCACAACGATTAGTGCCTAGAAAGTCCATCTTATTGTCCCTCCAACAACAACTTCTCTTGCTTTAGTCAAGGACGTGGCACTGTGCTATTCTGAGACACCCACAGCCCATCCTGTGGTTTGTGGACTCTTTTTATTTCAAATCTCCTGTACTATGTCTTCAGTCTCTGACCGTGATAATGTGATAATGACATTTAAAAGGATCAGAGCATGGGTGATCTTAAAATGATGCCTCCCCTGAAAAAAGGAAGCCCATGGGCCCAAAGTGTGCCCCACATCATTACACCACCAGCCTGACCTTTTATACAAGGCATGATGGATCCATGCTTTCGTGTTTAGCCAAATTCTGACTTGAAATTGAGGCTTATCCGTCCAGGCAGCGTTTTTTCAATCAATGTGGGTCAATGTGTTGTGCGTTCAGAGATGGTATTATGCATACCTTGGTTGTAACGAGTGGTTATTTGAGTTACTGTTGCCTTTCTATCATCTCAAACCCATCTGCCCATTCTTCTCTGACCTCTGGATGCCTCTCACTGGATATTTTCTCTTTTTCTGATCATTCTCTGTAAACCCTAGAGATGGTTATGAGTGAAAATCCTAGTAGATCAGCAGTTTTTGAAATACTCAGACCAGCACAGCTTGCACCTACAACAATGCCACGTTCAAAGTCACTTAAATCCCCTTTCTTCCCTATTCTGATGCTTGGTTTAAACTTTGTTTGAACTTCAGAAAGTTGTCTTCACCACGTCTAGATGCCCAAATGCATTGAGTTGCTGCCATGTGATTGGCTGATTAGCAATTTGTGTTACCAATCAATTGAACAGGCGTACCTAATAAAGGGGCTAGTAAGCATATATCTGTATATACTGGGGTGGATTCAAGAAGCAATTGCGCCTGTGTAACCATAGGTTACACAGCGCAATTGCTTACTTGCCCCGGCGTAACGAGTGCTCCTGATTCAGGAACCTCGTTACGCCGACTGCAGCCTAAGATATGCGTGGCATAAGGCTCTTATGCCCGCATATCTTAGGCTGCATTCTTGCGATGGCCGCTAGGTGGCGTTCCCGTTGTGCTCAGCGTATAGTATGCAAATTGCATACTAACACCGATTCACAACGTTGCGCGAGCCCTGCGTACGCAATTTACGTTGTTTCCGTACGGCGGTTTTTGCGTAAGGCTGCCCCTGCTATTAGGGGGCAGGGGCAGCCAATGTTACGTATACCCGTCGTTCCCACGTCGCGAAATTAAAAATTTACGTAGTTTGCGTAAGTGAATCGTGAATGGCGCTGGATGCCATTCATGTTCACTTTGAAGCAAATGACGTCCTTGCGACGTCATTTGCCGCAATGCACGTCGGGAAAGTTTCCCGACGGAGCATGCGCTCTACACTCGGCGCTGGAACGCGCCTAATTTAAATGATTCCCGCCCCCTACGGGATCATTTAAATTGCGCGCGCTTGCGCCGGGCATTTTGCCGGCGCCCCCACGCAATTTACGGAGCTTCTGCTCCGTGAATCGAGGGCAGCGCAAAAAAATTGCGGGGGCACAGGGCAAAATCGTTGCCCTGTGCCTCCGTAATAAATGCGCAAATCTACTTGAATCCGACCCACTACTGTAAATAAATCTGTATTCACACAAAAAACATATACAGGGTTGCGAACACGATAGGTTCTGTAAGTTTGTATATAAGATGAATTTGTATGTAAGTTGGAACGGGTACATTTTTTAAGCATAGCTCCAGCCCAAATTTTTTTTTACATTTTGGATAGCATAGGGAAGAGTTAACTGGCCACGCAGTGATGTGGGTTTGCTGACAGGTCCGCCGGACAGTGGCAGCATCCGGTGAGCAGCAAGATAATTTCCGGGACCAGCGTGGTGTCACTCTGCCTCCATTCTTAAAGTGGAGTTCCACCCATAAATATAACATTACATCAGTAGTTTTAAAAAAATGTCATTAGTCCTTTACGAATTTTTTTTTTTTTTTTAGATGCCTTCAAAGTGTTGTTGCTAGGCAGAATAGTTAATCTTCCCACTTCCTGCACCTAGGTGCTTAATGTTTCCTAACCTACACCGCACAGACTCCTGGGAATGTAGTGGGTGTAACTTTCCAGGAGTCTGTGCACTCCCCAGTCTCAAAGAATCATGTGACTTGGACAGCACAGGTGCTGAAACCTGATCTGACACTGCTTGTGCAGCACTGAGCATGTGCAAGATCTGCAAGGCTGAAATCCAGGAAGTCATACAGTCTGGCTTCATGATGCCCACACTTAAGATGGCCCCAGTCAATTTCTATTTTATAAAGTGTCTAAATGCTGTAACAACCTAACAAAACGGACCTTAGTTTACAGACTAACTTTACTAGAATACATTAAGCTTGTGTATTACAGGGGTATTTATATTTAAAAAGTGAAATTGTGGCCGGAACTCCGCTTTTAATTTGAGTGGGATGTTTGTAACTTGAGGACTGCCTGTACAGCCTTCTTCAATAAACAGTTCCAGTTTGATTATGTCATTTTAACCTTCCCTTCCTTTCTCTAGCACAAGCAGAGCTGTGAATCAGCACAATGTACTAGAGGGGCAATTGCAGACACATAAGGGCTTGTTCAAAGTTCAGTTTAATAGCATTTTTTGCTTCACTGCTCTTCCGACTATTTCATAGATAAGGGCTCCTTTGTTTTATAAAAGTTTATTGAAAATTGGAATGAAAAAAAGGATCAAACGTAAAAAAAAAAAGATAACAATTGAGTTTTCTGGACTAAAGGTTCTGAATGGTTGTTTATACAAAAAAGCAACCAGGAATTGCTCAGAGCAGTTTTATAAAAGGCACAATTTTTAATAGTGATTGCTAAAATATTAAGAAGCCAGCACCTAATTACTTCAAAGGCAGACCCATACTAGTAGAAGGGTAACATAAGCTCTGGCCTTAGATAGCAAGTAGCCACGGGAGTTATATATGGCTTCCTTGTGCAATTCTTCTTTATTAAAAATGTGAGGCAACAAAGGTCAGTAGTTATAGCAAAAAAGCGACCTAGTGAGACACATATTTTGAAGTGTAAATAAAAGTAGAACTTTTTTTCCGTTTTTTTAGTTCTATAGAGTTTGGATAGAGTGGCAAGGGATTAGAACCCCTGTTAGTTTTTATTGCTTTCTGTTTCCCTTTTAGGGGGATTCATTCTATCTATTTGTCCTGTTTTCCGTAATCGTCGAAAGTGAAAATAAAAGAAAATCCCAAATTTTGGATTGACTTTACAGTAATAGGGGGGAAATCTTCCAATGGGGATACTACCCTGTTTCCCCCCGAAAATAAGACCTACCCAGAAAATAAGACCAACTGTTATTTTCCAGCAGGGCTGCAATTATGAGCCCTACCCCGAAAAAAAGCCCTAGTTTAAAATGCTTCTAAAATCCTATAATTCAATGTGTGTGTTTCTGTAATATACCAGTAATTGTGCCAAATATCTTCATTACAGTGCCGGTCGGTACTCAGCTGACATTCCACTGCTCTAATCCTCTTCTCCCAGCTGTAAGCGGGGGAACTCGCCCCCCTTTGCAGTGCTCAGAGCGGGGAAGAGAGCTTCAGCGGGTTACAGAAGCACGGAGTGGTGCTATAACGAAGGTATTTGGCAAAATTACATTACAGCAACACACACATTGTAAATTATATACCACTGTAATAGAGTGGATTATAGGATTTCACAAGCATTTTAACTCGGTTTACACGGGGGATTCCTGACAGGCAGGGAGGGAGAGGGGGAGAGAAGACAGCACATTACATGATAAGACCTACCCAAAAATAAGCCTTAGTCTTTTGTTGCCAAAATTAATATAAGACCCGGTCTTATTTTCGGGGGAAACACGGTAGTTCTAGCGATCCTGGTGACATGCCGGGTTTGCTTAACTTTAGAGGGATTTCCTGTGTGACAGAAAGTAAAGCGTAATCTCCCCAATGGGACACAGATGACAGAAAAAAAAAATTGATAGGGGTTATAACCCTTTCTTACTCTATCCTGAATGACTAAACAAGTTTTGCCTTTAGTTACACTTTAAGACTTTGTTAGTGGTAGGAAAGAGGACAAACTGCTACAGGTATGAAGTGCAAGTCCCTACAGCATATACCCGCAGCATGTGAATTGGCTATGCCTGATAAGAACTCTGGTCAAGTTCTGGCCCTCCTCTATAGGTATATAGATTGAAAAAGAAATGGCTGCACATCAATAGAAATCCAAATGCTGTTTATTTATCACCAAAATGACATCAAAGGACACCAACACACAAGTCTTGTAGACGCGTTTCACACAGTACAATTGTGATTAATCATGCTTGATTCAACGGCATTTGGATTTCTATCGATGTGCAAACATTTCTTCTTCAATCTAAGCAACATTTTTAATGATTTGGCAAGTGAGTAAAACGTATATATAATTTCACTGTGCAGTTAGCTGCCTTGAGTCCCACTTTAAAAAATGGTCTTATGGGAAAGGCAGTCTTTTGTTTCTGCATTCCAGATCTAAATAGGAGAGTCATATTGTTGCTTGTCTGACTCATTTCCTCTTACTCTGTTAGGCTGTGTGAGCGGGTTTAGTCTAAGTGTTGCAGTTTCCCTCCTCTCTGATCATTCCAGTCTGGATTCCAGATGATGTATGAACAGTCATGCTTGGAATGCAGCTGTTGTACAGTCTCTTGTCCTAAAATGAATTGTTGCAGGATGCTTGTAATACTTCTTGACATGTCTGAATGGTAAAGTCTCCACCAAAATTTATTGTGAAGGATAAATGGGAAGGGTTTTCCTGTGGAAGAATGTAAAAAGTTAAAGCCATTCAAAGTTTTTTGACCTCCAAGGTTTCATTACTAGACATTTCCTGAAAGCCAAAAGTGAAAGTTCTGTGAGCATGAAACAAATACGGTTATATTTTTTATCAATAACTGCATTGGTTTCTTATTCGTAAAGCATTCACTTTTGCCTGTCAGGAGTGGACATGTCTAGTACCAAATCTTGGTGGTCAAAGACCATTAAACGGTATATAGAATGTACTTCAGCCCTAAACTAACCTTTGCTACCATAGTGAATGTAATAGGAGAGGTAACTGTCAGCGCAGATACAAAAGTACATGTATGGGTAGGGGTATGGTGATTAGTCCATTGGAAATAATAGTAACAGGCAGTTCAATGGTTAAAAATGCAGGTGATTTGGCTGTTCAATGGCGGCTGCTGTCCTCAGAGAACTGACTCTGTGGTAAACAAAAGAGGGGTAGAGAAAGGAAGCGCCACCTAAGTGCAGTATTAAAGAGGTTCGTTTAATGACACATTGTACAAAACACACTTACAAGAAGGTAAGGAAAGAAGGTGTGACGGTATCGGTATGATATCCCCGTCAAGCATTCCCTCCTCTCCATACAAGAACATCACAGGATTCCCCACACATGAGTCAAGACTGGATGCTGGAACCAAGACACTTTATTGACACAAAAACTCAGCTTATATGTGGTTACAGCCTGTTAGGAACGCCCCCCTCACACAGTGGGGTTTCCCATACAGATTATAGGAGACAAGTCGGAGCCGACCATGCAGACACGTTTCTTTAGATAAAGACATCACTGGAGTTAATTACTACACTGAAGCAATCAGAATAATTAACATACTACTTCTCTAATCATTTAGCCTGATGATACAATACACATCTTTTAAGGGTAAACACAGATCTTCTTTACACAACACAATAGATCAATTAACGTTTAGAATAGTGAGGGGACATTAGCACGTCAATAACCTGTCAGAGCAATGAATCACACATGAAATTCCTTTCTACCTCTACCCATATGGCTAGCAGGGAGCAGTACACTGAGACATATAGGCAAATGTATCACAATGGCCCCCCTTTTGCTCCCTGCTCCGGCAAATTCGGTTGGACCTTTCCTGGTCCAGTAGGGTTGACGGGTTTAGAGCTTTTAGTCCGAGGTTAACTCCGTTTGGCATGACTGACCTCCCTTGGCAACTGCTTCAGACTCAGGTATGTCACCGGGTCGTCAGATCACACGCCGGTCAGTCCCCAAGTCTTTGTGCGATCTGCAAAGTCACCAGAAGTCAGTGTGAAGACAGCGAATGGGTCTGTGCGCCGCCGTCTAGGTGTCCCGCTATGGGAGGGGGCAGGTTATGGCTCTGAAGTGACAATCACAGGAGATTCATAAAAAGAAAAAGTTATATTTGTTGAAATGCTGTAGCACTGATGCTCAGAGTCCGGGGGGGGGGGAGAGGGGACTCAGAGCCCCATAAGGTCAGCCACCCCCTGCTCCCTCCGCAGCCGCCAGTTCTCCTCTTTGAGCTTCTCCAGCTCCATCTCCAGTTCATGGAGCCTGGGGGGGTCAGCCTGCTGTGACCTCAGGTGGTTGTTCTCCTCCTCCATGCGGCTTATGCACTCCTCCAGCTCTATGTACTCACGGATCAGCTCCTGCTTGCTCATGTCCTGCAGGCTCTCCACGTGGTCCTTCATCATCAGGAACTGGGTGGTGGTGTAAGGGGCCACCGGTGGGCCCTTGGCGAACATCTCGGCCCGCATCTGGGACGCCCGCTGCGACTCCCTCTCCTCCAGTCGCTTCTTCTCCTCCCAGGTCAGCTTGTTATACGGCTTCCAGGACCTCTTCTTCTTGAAGGGTGGCCGGCGGTGCCTCTTTCTGCCCAGCTCCCTCCAGGGCCCCTCCGGCTCAGGGCTGGAGCACATGACCAGCTGACAATGGTGTTCCCTGTTGTCCGTAATAGCAGATTGTACCATGAGGGCTTCGTAAGGGGTGCCCAATGGTTCTTCCCGACCCCGCTCCTGGGGATCCCAAGCCGAGTCTACACAATGGGCTGCTGCTGGTGGGCGGTACCCAGGTTGAGACCAATTTGACCTGGTGTTGTCATTCATGGGGCAATTCTGCTTGAAGTGACCCAACTGTTTGCACCGGAAGCAGCGTTGTTCGTTGTCCTCCTGGCGTGGATAGCGAGGGCTAGATGTCACCGGTCTGTTAGGAGGTTGGTATCTAGCGGCTGGTGGGTGTGAGGGCACCGTTTGTGGTGGAGGTTGTTCCTGTGGTGTGATCTGGTTCGTCTTGCGAGTATCCGCATATTCATCCGCCAACTTAGCGGCCTCTGGTAGAGTCATGGGCCTGCGATCTCTCACCCAATCTTTGACATCCGTCTGGATGTGATTGTAAAATTGCTCCAGGAGCATTAGTTGCAAAATGTCCTCTGCGGTGGTGGCCTGGCTGCTGTTAGCCCAGTTAGAGGCCGACCGGGACAACTGGCATGCCCATTCCGCATAAGAGTCTTTCGTGGTTTTGCGTGAGTCCCTGAACTTCTGTCGGTGGGACTCTGGGGTTACTGCATAACGAGCCAGGAGCGCTTCTTTAACCCGGGCGTAGCTATGGATATCCTGATCTGGCACGGTCCGGAAAGCATCAGAAGCTTTGCCTGACAGTTTGCCTGACAATATTGCAACCCACTCTCCTCTAGCTATTCGGTGCAGGTTACATTGTCGCTCAAAATCCGCCAGGAAGTTATCAATCTCACAGTCCTTTTCATCAAAAGCTTTAAAAGCGCTAAACGGAATCTTCCTTGCGTCTGCTGTGCTGTACTCACTGTTTGGAGAAGGTGCGGCTGCTGGTTGGACTGCTGCCAGTTTTAACTGTAGCTCTGCATCTCTTATTTGTTTATCCTTCTGTAGCTCTGCGTCTCTTATTTGTTTATCCTTCTGTAGTTCTGCGTTTACTAACAGGTCCATCACTTTCAGCACCACATCCGGCGTTGGGTTCGGGCCGAACCACGCTAGATTCTCTCTCATTAGCTTGTTGGCTGGCGATTCCTCCTCCTCAATCCCTGGTGTCTCCATCTCTTGTACTGCTGGCGTTGCTGCAATCCCGTCCTCCTGGTCTAGCTCCATTGATTCTGCTATGATGACCCGCTTGGTTTTGTTGCTAGCAATCCTTCCACGAACTTCCAGTAGTTCTTCCAGTGTCTGCTTGGAATCCGGGTGTAAAGGAGAGTAGAAGGGAAAATCCCACTGCTACCAACCAATTGTGACGGTATCGGTATGATATCCCCGTCAAGCATTCCCTCCTCTCCATACAAGAACATCACAGGATTCCCCACACATGAGTCAAGACTGGATGCTGGAACCAAGACACTTTATTGACACAAAAACTCAGCTTATATGTGGTTACAGCCTGTTAGGAACGCCCCCCTCACACAGTGGGGTTTCCCATACAGATTATAGGAGACAAGTCGGAGCCGACCATGCAGACACGTTTCTTTAGATAAAGACATCACTGGAGTTAATTACTACACTGAAGCAATCAGAATAATTAACATACTACTTCTCTAATCATTTAGCCTGATGATACAATACACATCTTTTAAGGGTAAACACAGATCTTCTTTACACAACACAATAGATCAATTAACGTTTAGAATAGTGAGGGGACATTAGCACGTCAATAACCTGTCAGAGCAATGAATCACACATGAAATTCCTTTCTACCTCTACCCATATGGCTAGCAGGGAGCAGTACACTGAGACATATAGGCAAATGTATCACAGAAGGCTCATCTGTAACATCCTGTAGTCCTCGTCCCGGATCCATGGGCTGCTTAGAAGTGAAGAAGGCAGAATGTGTGGAGTCTTCAGGCCTGTCCTGTGGCCATCAGGATGAAGCCTGTTCCAGCCTCACAGGTCACGTGACAGGTCACGTGATTACTTCCGAGGAACACTTTCGGGTGGAGGGTCAGACAGGGAGAACAAAGGCTGATTGGGCTACGCGCTCGGAGCCACTGCTCCTTCTATTGGCCTGATGGTGAGCTAACACAATTCCTGTCTAAGAATGGCTACACTATCGAGAGGGTAGTGTTAGACTTTACATAAGTGACAAAATTAAAGCCTAACTTCAGCTAATACTTCTATTGATCAAAAAACCTCTATTTTCAAAGATTTTAAAGGTACATGGCACAATAAGATAATAGACAAAGTATACATTTCTGCACCACAAGCCATAATATATGCCAAAGGACATAGGATATATACAGTATATGGATATATACATCATGATATTGATAGGGGAAGATTTTTTTTTATAAAATAAAATAAATGGGGAATGGAACCAGGTAGAGTTCCGGGAGAATAAGGTAAGCAGGAACAAGGAAGACTGAGTTTTTTTTTTAATCAACAAATAAAGTTTTATTGAGCATATTGAAAGAATATATAAACAAGCACAAAGTGCAACAGGCACTATTCATAAGGATAAAACAGTGACATAAAAATACAGAGTGTAGAAATATAAAAGGTTGAGAAACTGAGGATTACCAGAACCTATACCTAGTTAAACTGATTGTACCCTGACGGGGAGGGGGGTAAAGGGACAGCCCAATACTATGCACCATAACTTGGTATGCCTCAGTGTGGGAAGACAAACAGGCATTGGTATTGAAAGTAAGTGTGCATACTAGCATGGGATAGAGGGAGTAGCACACAGGGGACTTCCAGCTAATCCTTTTTAATCAATTACAAAAGCAGGTTATTTTCCTTTTGGAAAAAAGGTTTTAACTATATGAATGAAAGCTGACCATTGTAAGTACCACTAATATTAAATGTCTACACCCTCTAAGTTTGCTAGACATCTTGGTCTGTTAGAGGAAGTTGAATACTAGCAGATTTATCAGTGAGATCAATGGATAAAAAACATGTTACAGGGTGTTTAGAAAAACAGACTGCTGTGGTAATTCTATTGATAGATTGAATCTCAGATGCCATTTAAAAATGTTGCTCATATGCAGCGGTACCCCAGTAAAGGCTGCCAATAGACTCTGTACCCCATTGGTTACCTCAACTCTGCAAATCCTCTCTTGCCTCTGACACCTTGGGTTCCATCCTGTCACAGCTGTGATAATAAAGAGACTCACACAATGTCAATGAAGCAAATCCGATACCATGTTTCCCTGAAAATAAGACGGGTCTTATATTCATTTTGGCTAGAAAAAACACACTAGGGCTTATTTTCAGGGGATGTCCTATTTACGGTATTTATAATGACGATCTTAAAGTGGTTGTTCCCCACTCCGAGCACTGCAGAGGGAGGGGTCGCTGATGTCAGCCGGGAGGAGAGAGAGGAAGATCTCTGGCGGGTCACGTGAGCTCCCAGCAGCGCTGTAAATAAGGTATTTATCACAATAAAGTTATATAAGGACACTGCACATTATATAATCTTTTTACAAAACGGATCACATGATTTTACAAGGACTTTTTAACTAGGTCTTATTTTCAGGGTAGGGCTTATATTGCAGCCATCCCCGAAAATCGTGATAGGTCTTCTTTTTGGGGTAGGGCTTATTTTCAGGCAAACAGGGTATGTTTACTGAGATGTCCTCAACACACAGACCAGCAAACTATAATATCAACAGTATAAACTCAAATAGTATCCTATAGGGGGCTCCCTGTAGTAGTTCAATGCAATGTATGCAACTGAGCATTTTCTCTCTCAGCAGGCTGTTCTGAGCACATAGAATTCTGTTACCTGTAGTCTAGATTAATCCTGCTAACAGTGTCACTTCCTCATCCCAGACTACATGTTCCATGATGCTTTGCTCTGGGTCTACACTCGGGAGAAAAGAACACATATAGGGCCAGATTCAGGTAGAATCGCCCTACGCTGCGGCGGCGTAATGTATTACATTTACGTTACACCACCGCAAGTTTTCAGTGTAAGTGCTTGATTCACAAAGCACTTGCTTGTAAACTTGCGGCGGCGTAGCGTAAATCCGCCCGGCGCAAGCCCGCTTAATTCAAATGGGGCGGGGACCATTTAAATTAGGCGCGTTCCCGCGCCGAACGTACTGCGCATGCTCCGTCCCTAAAATTTCCCGACGTGCATTGCCCTAAATGACGTCGCAAGGACGTCATTGGTTTCGACGTTAACGTAAATGGCATCCAGCGCCATTCACGGACGACTTACGCAAACGACGTGAAATTTCAAATTTTGATGCGGGAACGACGGCCATACTTAACATTGGCTAGACCACCTAGAGGGCAGGTTTAGTTTTACGCCGCGTATCTCTAGGGAAACGACGTAAATTTACAGCGACAGGCAAAGCGTACGTTCGTGAATCGGCGTAACTAGTCATTTGCATATTCTACGCCGACCGCAATGGAATCGCCACCTAGCGGCTGGCCTAGAATTGCAGCCTAAGATCCGACGGTGTAAGTCACTTACACCTGTCGGATCTTAGGTATATTTATGCGTAACCTGATTCTATGAATCAGGCGCATAGATACGACAATCGTATCTCAGAGATACGACGGCGTATCAGGAGATACGCCGTCGTATCTCTTTTATGAATCTGGCCCATAGAGTCCAGCATGCATTAGAGAACCACTGCACTTTATAACTATAAAGAAACTGTCCTTTAATCATAAGCACAGTAGAAAACCTTGGCTGCACATAGATTTTAAACAATTAACAATGGTTACTAAACCAACTGGTCTAGTGGTCAAGCAAAAATAACATGACAAAAATAAAACCTTAATTTTAATTATGTTTTGCAAATGTTCACATGCTACTTGCAGAGTACTTGGAACTAGCATGTATAACTAGATGTACAAGACTGTGCAACTGATCTATATAAAACCAGGCTCATTTCCAGGGATACATATTTTTACCTGTTCCAGGAAAGTAGTGACAGCTGGAAGCTATACAAGTGATACATGTACTGCCTTGCTGGTGATCTGCACAGTGATATCATGTACTGTGCTAGTCAAGTACCTCCATACAGTAAATATAAATTTTAGTATAGCACACCCGAAGGTGTTTGCTTTTTATAAGTAGATACAGCTCCTCCCTGAATCTGGTGACACCCTCAAAATCCCCTTTATTTAGTGATAGCTACACACTAAAAAAATTAAAGAAAAGAGCAACACATGCAATAATTAAAAGTGAAAACACAATATTGGAAGTAGAATATCAACAATTGTTGTATAGCAATTAACTTTATCCTACCTAGCAAAACTAACTATAATATAAGTTACCAACTCACCTCTTGGCGAGCTCACAGGTCTTTGTTGGGGTCCTAAACAACACATTTCTTTACAAAGCAACAAAGTAGCAACTGATGTTCCATCTCTTTAAGATACACATTGAAATATATAAGTGTGCAATTTCTTTAAGATGAACCACCATAGGAAAAGTATTTAACTAGACAGTTTACATTATCCAACAAACACTACTACCAGGCAATTGTCTGTATTTATCCTCTGTATTATGCTGATAGTCTTTCCATGACTACGCAATACAGTCTATCACACTAGTTCCTGATGAGATGAACAAATAACTGAAAATATGGCTGTTCTGTTTTACTGCAAAGTAATGTAATTCTAGAAAACAGTCTGTAAAAATAACAAACAATTTTGACAGGTACAAAATCGAGTTTTGCAAAGTAAAACAGTTCTGCTGCATATCTAGACAACAGTAGCATAGCAAATGTCTCTGAGGTGGCTACACTAGTAAATATTATAAGGCCGAAAGAGACCCCTTCATCTGCATAGGTTGTTTTGATCTGAACCCCAAAGAGGATAAACAGACACAGTCCAACTACAGACATTCTAGACTACTGTAGAATAACAGCCAAAACATAATTATTTGAAAACCATGTGCTGGTATCCTGCAGATCGAGTAATCAACTGCATCTTCTAGGTTGTTAAGCTAGACACTGCTTCAGGACCATCTTCCTTATCGGGCAGTTAAGGGAGGTCAGAAACCCAATTTCTTAGCTCTGGGTTCACCTCTTCACAAGTTTAATATTGTCACAGGGAAACTTTAATGTTCGAGAGGCCTCTCCTTTCCTGGTAGATTCAGGCTCCACCCAGTGGTACCCCTGCAAAACCAGGGCCATCGAGCCCAAGCTTGGCAGGAGCAGATCTTAATTGGTGGAAGGAAGCACCTTTTTAAAATTCCAATGGGCAGTTCAGCAAATCCCATGTATTTTATTTTTTAAAGATTCTTCATTTAAAGTAGACAGTCATGCCCTGTACACACGACCGCTGTTCTCGGCAGAAAAAAAAACGGAATTCCTCTCAAGCCTGCCTTGCATACACACGTTCAGGCCAAATACCACCCGTCCAAAGTGCGGTGACGTGCGGTGACGTACACCACGTATGACAGGACTATAAAGGGGAAGTTTCATTCAAACGGTGCCACCCTTTGGGCTGCTTTTGCTGATCCTCGTGTTAGTAAAAATTTGGTGAGAGATGATTCATGCTTTTCAGTCTTCATGCTTTTAAGTCCGTTACAGCGTGACGAACGTGCTATCTCCATTACGAACGCTAGTTTTACCAGAACGAGCGCTCCCGTCTCATACTTGATTCTGCGCGATTTTTTCCCCTTGGAAAAGCATACACACGACCGGTTTTTCCGTCAGGAAAAAGTCCCCCGGGAATCCCGGAGGGAAAAAAGAAAACATGTTCTCTTTTTTTCCCCCCCGCAGTTTTCCTGACGGCAAAACTGCGATGGAGCATACACATCAAAAATGAATTGTTCATTCGACTTCTGTCAAAGGGACATGTTGGAAAATGTTCTGCCAGTCAGCAGCTGCAGCCATTTAGTGTATTCTGTCTGCAGCAGGGGTCGCTGTCAGAATCCAGTGTCCTGGGAAGATTCTTCCATTCACCTTGTTTGTGTAGATGAACAAATCTGTTATTTTTTTTTGTTTACTGTAAAAACGTATTTGTCATTGTCTCTATTTTTCGGCAATAACAAATAGACAAAAAACTTTGCCCAATAGCAATAAACAGATCGTGGACTAAGTATATGCCATATTCATTTATAAATGCAGTCGAATGTATCATAAGTTCAAAGGTGCAAAAAGTAGGGGAATCAAGTAAAGAAGCTGATGGGGGGGGGGGGGGATTTAATTCTGGAAGACAATATGTTCAAGCTAGATTCAATTTGTTGTGTCTGACTTGCCTGAGTTAAGGACCTTAGTGTACTCTGCGATGTAGGAGTTCCAGTAAAACCACTTCAGACAAAAGACTTCTTTGGATCCTTCAATGGTGTACTGAAGGTCCTCCATAATTTTAACCTTGTTAATTCTATTGTGGTATGATATATTCTTGCTTATGCCACAGTGCCAGGACACAGGACCTGTCAGTGTTCACGAGGGTGCTCATAAGACAGCTTTCATAAGGCCCCGTACACACCAGCGGATCTGTCCGATGAAAAAGGTCCGCGGACCGTTTTCATCGGACATGTCCGCTGCCGGATTTTGGTCTGATGGCTGTACACACCATCAGACCAAAATCCCCATGGAAAACAAACGCGGTGACGTGTTGCGACGTGGCCGCGCCGTCACCGCGACGATGACTTGACGACGTGCGCGACCCTGGAAGGTCAATGCTTCCACGCATGCGTCGAATCACTTCGATGCATGCGAGGGATGGCAGCCGATCGGACGTGTCCGGTGAGTCTGTACAGACGACCGAACACGTCCAACAGACAGGCTTCCAGCGGACATGTTTCTTAGCATGCGAAGAAACATTTGTCCGCTGGAAAAAGTCCGCTCGGCCGGGAATCCGGTCCGGTCGGCTGTACACACGACCAAACATGTCTGCTGAAACTGGTCAGCGGACCAGTTTCAGCAGACATGTTCGGTCGTGTGTACGAGGCCTAAGTGTTTAGTGGCATTGTATTGTGGTGGAGTTGGAACCCCAAGTCTTAAACAGAAATATGGGCTTTCAATGTATTGGATGAACAGTATTCTTTAATAATAAATGATATTTCAAAAGGTGGAACAATTTAAAATTAATCCAGGCAGTTCTAATAACAAACCTAAATCAGTCATAGCAGACCTTCCTCCACAATTTTAAATAAAATGAAAAAATAAATAAAAAAAACTTACCTGTAAAAAATATTAGCAATTATTTTCTGCTCATGGTGCTTCTTTGAGAAATTGCAATGACAGCTGGCTTTGCTACATGTAGACTGTGCAGTGGCACAGGACATAATCCAGTGGGCACCAAGGCTGCATTTTCCTCTATTTGAAAGATATACAGTAGGTACTAACTGCTTATAGCAAGCATCACACATTTTCATTTGGGACATTTACTCCCTGATGTCTTCATCCAATTCTTCACTCTGTAAAAGCTACCTCATGCTGGAGACTTTTTAAAATAAACATTTAAACTTGTTTTTGTGTAAAAAGAATTAAAACAGTTTCCTAAATAATATTCACAAAGGTCACACACCTGATTGGAGGCCGGAGTGCTGAGAGGCTTCCCTTGCGGCTAAGTGCAGAGCGCCCCTGAAGGTGGTAACAGGGAGGGCTATGCTCAGAGAAGTAGGGGTTGCCAGCTGCGACAGGCTGATTGGATGTTCTGCTGGATGGCGGCTGACAAACAGGATTCACAGCTTGGGCTGGAGTACCAGGTGAGACTTGGCAGCTGGTAGAGCCAGGAGCAGAGTAAGGAGCCAGGCCAGAAGTCATGAACAGAAGGTCATCCAGGTAAAAGGCAGCAAGCAGAGTCAGAAGTCATCTGGGGTCATACACTGGTAATCAGGCAGAAGCGGAGTCAGAGGCACAAGCCAGGGGTCAAACGCAGATCAGCAGGCAGAAGTGGGGTCACAGGAAGGAGTCAAGGGTCAAAGCCAGGAATGCAGACAAGACAGGTCAAAGACAAGCTGGGTCGATAATAGGAGATCCAATAATATCAGAAACGGGAACACAGGAAATCACAGGGGAAGCTAAAGATTATCCAGCAACTAATGACTCATGCTGCTGGCTTTAAATAGGCCACTGGGCACCAGAATCCGTCAGGCATTGCGTGCGCTTTGGCATTTCTGGCACATGAAATCTCCTGGCTGTTCTTGCCTTTCCGCGCATGCGCATTGGCGAATTTCCCAGTGCCAATCTGCGGTTTTGCTGGGTATTTGCAGGTGTTTCAATTGTTTCAATGCTTCTACGAGCTGTTTTCTGACATTTATCTGTGCTTCTACTATCTACATAGTTTCATATACAGTATGATTACATATTTGGTAAGGTTGAATAAAGTCACTGCTCCGTCCAATTCAACCTGAGAGCGTGTGTGCGACTACTGTTTTCTATATCCATGTACATTGTGTTCGCTAAGAAACCCATCTAAAAGTTATTTGAACTAATCTACACTCTCCACTGACACCACCAACTGTAGAAGCGTATTCCCTGTCCTTATCTCTCTAACAGTAAAGAACCCCTTTCACAGTTTAAGATGGCTGCATGTATTTTTTAGAGACCTAAGATTAAAAAATGTCCTCCCAATGCTAGATTTTACCATTCAAAAATGTGTATATCACTGCACTATCCCCTCCCAGTAGTGTTGCTTCGCCTGGGAGAATATGTTTAATGTTTGTAGTTGTTCCTTATAACTAGGGATGAGTTTGATATTCGAGTCCAACGTAAGTTTGACTCGAACATCGGGTGTTTTTTTTCTTTTTGCCGAATACCAAACATTATGGGGCCCTTCAGGTCTGGTAAGGATTTTAAGGGGAACCCGTGCTAAAATTTAAAATAAAAACGGGAGCGCCCCTCCCTGAACTGTACCAGGCCACATGCCCTCAACATGGGAAGGGTGTTTTGGGAGCTGTTATATAGCTAAGGGCACCCGTTTATGTCACTGGGCCACCCAGTGACATAAACGGGTGACCCCACTCCCTCTGATGTTACGTGACTTCACATGATGCCAGAAGAGGGCAGGGTCACGCGTTTACGTTACCGTTTGGCTCCCGCCCTCAGCTATATAACAGCTGTCATTGCAAAAATGCCTCTCATCGAGGCAGCATTTTTACCTTTTATTCTTTTTTCTCGTGTCATCTGCGCTGTCTTTGAAGATGGAGTTACAGTGTGGGAAACTTAAAAAAAAAAAAAAAAAAAAGGACAAACTGTCTACTGTCATTTTTATCATTTTGACACTTTTTTTTTTTACCCGATACCTATTCACTTAGGGGGGTGGGATCTGGTGGTCCCCTTGTTAAAAGGGGCTTCCAGATTCCCATAAGCTCCCCACATGTAGACCCCCACAACCACCGAACAAGGGTTGTGGGGAAGAGGTCCTTGCCCCCATCAACATGGTGACAAGGTGTTTTGGGGGGACCCCAAAACACCCCCCCATGTGGAGGGCATGCAACATGGTACGGTTCAGGAGGGGGGTGCTCTCTCATCCCCCACTTTTCCTGCGGCTGTCAGGTTGCGTGCTTGGATAGGGGTCTGGTATGAATTTTAGGGGTTCCCCACGCCATTTTTTAAAAGAAAATCGGCACAGGGTTCCCCTTAATATTCATACCAGACCCTTAATATTCATACTAGACCCAAAGGGCCTGGTAATGGACTGGGGACCCATGCTGTTGTTTTCAATGATTTTTATCTATATTGCCAGGATCTGACAATTCATTACAGCCGTGAGCAGTATTAAATACATTTTTTAACTTTAGAAATGTAATTTTGCTTTGGTACAGTTCTAACCACATGAAAGATGCGCTACTTTACAGGCATACTAAGGACATCCCCCAGGCACGATATTTAAAAGAATATTTTATTTTGATTGTTTCACTTTAAGCATTATTAAATTCACTGCTCCTGAAAAAACTTTTTCAGGAGCAATTGTTTTTTTTGCATTGATATCGGGTCCCCAAACACTTTTTATGGCAATAACATGCATATAAGTCTATAAAATTAGCACTTTTGATTTTTTATGTACGTGTCCCATGGACTTTAACGGTGTTTGCATGTTCGCACACATTTTTTGCCTGTTCGCTACTTATAACTGAGGTTCTCCAGACCCCACATTAGCTTTTTTGCCCTTGTCTAAACTAGTTCCAGTTCAAGGATTGGTAACCAAAACTGAACAGTATACTCAAGATGTGGCCAAACCAGGGTTTTGTAAAGTGGGAGAATTATAGTTTTATCACTTTTATCACTTTGAGTAAATACCTTTTTTGAATGCATGCTAATAGTTTGCTAGCCTTGCTTGCTGAAGCTTTGCATTGCATGCTATTGCTGAGTGTCATCTACTAGAACCCCCAGATCCTTTTCCATCCTCAATTCCTCCAGAGGTTCTCCCCCTAGCTTGTAACTTGCATGCATTATTATAGCTCCAAAGTGCATTACTTTAACTTTTTCTTGCAATGACACCTCCTCTGTCATAAAGCTGCCCAACCCTCTATTTTAACTAGGACTTCTTGTAAAGTTGTTATATCTTGTTGTGACGTTAGTGCCCTGCTTACTATTGCTGTGCTGTCAGCAAACACTGAGATTGAATTATTTATTCCAACATCTATATCGTTAATTAGGGGTGTAACGGATCGTCACCGATCCGTGATCCGAACGGGCCACCCCGTTCGGATCGGCACACCCCGCGATCCGCGGAGCGCTCCGGAGCCTAGGCCTAGGAAAGTCCCCGGCTTCGGCCTAGCTCCGGAGCGGCGGCCAGTCTGCTTGCCAGAGCCCAGCGTGACACGCCTACTTGCCTCCCCGGGGAGGCGTGTCACGCTGTGCACTGGGCTCTAGCAAGCTGAATGGGAATGTTAGCAATGAAGCACTGGTGTGAGAGGAGGGGGGGGAAAGGGGGAAAAAAGAGCACAATAGCAATTCACAGGGGTGGATTAAAGAGGAAGCAGGTGAGGCTGTTTGGGACTTAAAGTACAATCTTGATGTTTTTACAGCAAAAAAAAAAAAAATATATATATATATATATATATATATTGCTGTAAAAACATCAAGATTGTACTTTAAGTCCCAAACAGCCTCACCTGCTTCCTCTTTAATCCACCCCTGTGAATTGCTATTGTGCTCTTTTTTCGGATCAGCAAAAAAAAAAAAAAAAAAAAAAAGGTTCCTTTTTTTAATTGGTCCAAAAAAAAAAAATATTATTTTATTATATATATATATATATATATATATATATATATATATATATATATATATATATATAATATATATATATATATATAATATATATATATATATATAATATATATTATATATATATATATATATATATATATATATATATAATATATATTATATATATATATATATATATATATATAATTTTTTTTTTGGACCAATGAAAAAACGGACCCTTTTTTTTTTTTTTGCTGATCCGAAAATGATCCGATCCGTGACTCCTGATCCGAGGATCGATCCGATCCGTGAGTTTTTTGATCCGTTGCACCCCTATCGTTAATGGACAAGATAAACAGAATTGGTCTCAGGACAGAGCCCTGGGGCACCCTGCTCTCAACTCCTGACCATTCAGAAAATATGTCATTAATCACTACCCTCTGAGATGTGCTCCTGCATTTCCAGATGCGTACAATGTCATCAATGCCAAAAGACCTTAATTTGTAAAAAAAAATATTTGTATAGTACTATACCAACGTCTTAGAAAAACTAGATACACTACATCCACAGTCCATCCTCTATCCAAATTACATCTCACCTCCTCCTAGAATATTAAACGGTTGGTCTGACAAGAACAGTTCTTCATAAATCCATGTTGGTTACTAAATCTATGTTGGTTACTATTAATGATACCATTTTTATCAGCAAATTCTTGGATATGGTCCCTTATCATTCCCTATAATAGTTTACATACTAACAATGTTAGGCTGATACGTCTGTAGTTTCCGGGAATATATCTTGGCCCTTTTTTAAATATTGGTACCACATTTGTTTTTCACCAATCTGCTACCATTCCAGTCAGTAAGCTGTCCTTAAAAATTAGCAACAATGATCTGGTTATAACATTGCTAAGTCAATTACAGGTACTTATAGAGCTGCACGATTCTGGCCAAAATGAGAATCACGATTTTTTGGCTTAGAATGAAGATCACGATTCTCACGGCGTAAAATCTTTTACATTTATACAAAATAAAAATGGGCTAACTTTACTGACTAGTTTTTTTTAAATTCGTTAAAGTAATTTTTTCCCAAAAAATTGCATTTAAAAAGACTGCTGCGCAAATACAGTGCAACATAAAATATTGCAACAACCGCCATTTTATTCTCTAGGGTCTCTACTAAAAAAATATAATGTTTAGGGGTTCTAAGTAATTTTCTAGCAAAAAAAAATAATGATTTTAACTTGAAAAGAGCTGTCAGAAAAAGGTTTGGGCCCGGATTCAGAAAGGACTTACGCCGACGTATCTTCTGATACGCCGCATAAGTCCACTGATGCGCCGTCGTATCTATGCGCCTTATTTAGGAAACAAGATACGCCTGAATTTTGGCTTGATACGACCGATGTAAGTCTCCTACGCCGTCGTATCTTGGGCGCATATTTACGCTGGCCGCAAGGGGCGCTTCCATTGATTTACGCGTCAAATGTGTAAATGACCTAGATATGCCGATTCACGAACGTACTTGCGCCCGTCGCTGTAATCTACGCGGTTTACGTAAGGCGTACGTCCAGCGTAAAGTTATTCCATGTAAAGCAGGTGTAAGTCATGTTAGGGTATGGACGATGGAACAGCCGTCGTATTTTACGTTGTTTACGTAAGCCGTACGTGAATGGGGCTGGGCGTAGGTTACGTTCACGTCATAGGCATTGAGCCGGCGTATCTTAGGGAGTAAATTCGACGTGATTCTGAGCATGCGCGCTCATGCGCCGTTCGTTCGGCCATTCATTTACATGGGGTCACGCTTCATTTTAATAGATCACGCCCACTACCTCCCTACTTTGAATTAGGCGGGCTTACACCCGCCAATTTACGTTACGGCAGCGCAAGTATGGGAGCGAGTGCTTTGTGAATACTCAGCTTGCCTCTCAATGTTACGTCGGCGTAGCGCATATGAGATGCGCTACGCCGGCACAAAGATACGCCGCTGTACGTGAATCTGGGCCTTGGTGTTTAAGTGGTTAAACATTCCCTAATTTACATACAGAAGTTTATTCCTTTGATGTGATACAATGTTTAGACTTAACTTTCCACTGATAAAGAATGTTTTCAAAAGTTGGCAGGCTGCCCAGACTTGGCAGATTGCCCAGACTTTGACTTTTGGCTGAGAGCAGAGAGGAAATTCTTTGCATACCAAAGTGCAGAGAGAAAATTCTTTTCATGTCAAAAATTGTGTTCTTTGTCAAGAATTGCAACGGGAAAAAGATTGCGATAACAATTCTTGACGATTAATCGTGCAGCTCTAGGTACTTATATAGCGCTGTCAATTTATGCAGCGATTTACATGGAGTTTACAAGCATGTCTTTGGAGTGTGGGAGAAAACCCATGCAAGCAAAGGGAGAGCATGCAAACTCCAGGCAGGTTGTGCCACTGAGCTGCCTTTTTGAACACTGGTTTCTGTCAGCCAGAAGGATACATTCAATATACTGTTCTTGGCATTACTGTCTCGTTTATTATACCCCTCCTTTTCATTTGTATAAACTGAGTAGAAGAATGTATTTAATAGGGTTGCACCGATACCACTTTTTAAAGACTTTTTTTTAAGTACTTGCCGATACCAATTACCGATACTTTTTTTTGATGTCATGTGACAAATTTTTTCCTTCACTGATGTGCGTTCATGAGGCTCATGTGATGGGCACTAATAGGCTGCATTAATGGGCACTGATATAAGGTGGCACTGAAAGGCACTGATGGAGTGGCACTCTCCTATTGTCCAATTTTGTTGAGCTTGTGCAAATTGTAGTTTCAGTTTCCTGTTCTTTGCTGACAGGAGTGGCACCTGAAGTGGCATCTGCTGCTGTAACCCAGCTGCTTCAAGGTTCGATGTGTTTTGCATTAAGAGATGGTATTCTGCATACCTTGGTTGTAATGAGTGGTTATAAGAGTTACTTTTGCCTTTCTATCATCTCAAATCAGTCTGCCCATTCTCCTCTGACATCAACAAGGCATTTTTGTCCACACAACTGCTGCTCACTGGATATTTTCTCTGTTTCAGACCTTTCTCTGTAAACCCTAGAGATGGTTGTGTGTGAAAATTCCAGTAAATCTGAATTTTTTTTAAATACTCAGACCAGCCTTTCTGGCACCAACAACTATGCCATGTTCAAAGTCACTTAAATCTCCTTTCTTCCCAATTCTGATGCTTGGTTAGAACTTCAGAAAGCAGCAACCCTGCTTACCTACCTAAGCCCGATCTCAATCCAGCTTTGTGCAGGAGAGCAGCGGCTCTCCCGGCCCTCTCCTTCCTCACTGGGCAGATTGATAGCAGTGAGAGCAATTGCAAAGCAGAAAGCAGATTTCTATGGGGGCACTCACCAAAGAGGAGGAGCCAGGAGGTCCAGAAGAAGAAGATCGGTCTACTCTGTGCATAATCATTTCACAGAGCAGGTAAGTATGACATGTTAATTATTTTAATAAAAAAATAATGAAAGCTTCACAATCACTTTAACATTGCCTTAGCAGCATAGCATTTGTATGAAGTGTAGACATATAGAGAACAAGGTCCAGAAACAAATCAGTAGCTTACTTACTGTCTGTTGATTTGTCTCTTACAAAACTCTAAAAATGTAACACTATGCAAACTAACTGATGAAATAAAATATGATGTGAGAAATCAGCGCTGCATAATTGCTGAGTAACTACAGGGTAGTCCTGGCAACAGGATGGAAGAAAGTTAACTCATTACTTGTACTATAGCCACATGAGACCTGAATGACTGTTTATTCACCAACAAAGACTTTGTTCAATGAGATGGAAAGTAAAAAGGCTCCAGCTTTTTCTTAGATGTTGGAGTGTTGTTCACCATCCTCTCATCTGTCATATTTTCAGCTTAGACAAAGAGCAACATAATAAGTGCATTCACTCACAGTAGTCAATTAGAATTAATCTTTTTTTTTTGTCTGATAAAGTGCTGTTGTTATGGGTACTGCCCTTTGAACATTGTCATTGGGCTTTTTTCTGTATATTGAACAACCATGTTTGCTTGAACAAAGTTTAACAACCATCTGTTTCCCACCCTCTGAAGCTCAGAAAATCTGAGGCCCCATACACGCGGTTGGACCGAACCGATGAGAATGAACCGAAGTTCCAAACCGACCGTGTGTATAGGCCATCGGTCCAAAATTTTAAGCATGCTTCAAAACCGAACCGATGGACCGCTGCCCAATCGGACCAAACCGATGGTTAGTACAGAAAAACATTGGTTCAAAACCCGCGCATGCTCAGAATCAAGTCGACGCATGCTTGGAAGCATTGAACTTCGTTTTATTCAGCACGTCGTGTGTTTGATGTCACCGCATTCTGACCCGATCGGATTTTGGACTGACGGTGTGTACACATATCAGGCCGTACGGCCACTTCAGAGGTGAACCGATGAAAATGGTCCGACGGACCAGTCACATGGGTTTGGTACGACCGTGTGTACAAGTGCTGATGAGTAAGAGGTGTCTGAGCATGTGACCTGCAGTCAGATGGACAGTCCTCCACCATTAGTCCTGCCGTACCATCTGCTGGTAGCAGTACAATTGCACGCAGCTCCCATGGAAGACCCAGCTATAGCAGATAGCACTGCATTCATGTTACCAGAAAATTGTGCCAGCCCTTACATCTTCTCGCCTGTGGTACCAGCCCAGAGATCCCACGAGCTGTTTGCCTGTGTGCCCAGTCCTGCCTTGGACAGCACAGATGAGGGACACTGTTGCATAGGCTAAGCACATATAGCTGTTTATGTACTGTACTGTTTAAGGAGGAACTGGTTGTTCTCTAGTATGTGTGGCTACAGAGCTTTATAGAGATTGTACAGTACTGCCACATAGTATCCTTATTGAGTTGCAGAGACATTGCTCTTTTAAGCTACCTGTTTCTGATCATTAAGCCATCCTGTACAATAATACGTCATGCTGAGGGGAAGTAAGTACTGCACATGAAAATCAAGGCAGAACATTGCCTAAACTGGTGGTATGATGCTAGCTAATTACCCACATCTACTGTCTTATTCATAGGCTTGTTTTCATTTTCATGCTGTTAGTGTGTAGCATCCACTGGGTCAGCGGTTTCTTTCAGCTGCCCTACACTGGCTGCACTGCAGTCTGAACTAAGTCTGTGTCTGGTAATGGGGCAGTCATGGATTACCAGTTGTCACCTTGTGGCAAAGCAACTATCTCATCCATTGTTTGGAGGGGACTAGGATTTATAGGACCCGCAAAGAGAGTGGAGCACAACCAGGTCGTGTGCAGCAGGAGCCTGCGAATAGAGGGGGTCATTGTCTCCCTTGCGATGCTGGAACCTGTGGGTTGTTTGTGTGCCTGGAGAAAGTTCCAGGACACAAGGCTGTCTGGAACTTTGGAGTAAAGGGCTCAGCAGCTGCCATTATGATCTGGAATTGTGCTCTGTGAGTCTAATGAGAGGGTTCAGGAGCAAGAAACTGACTGTCATGAGAGACAAGGAGACTGCTGCTGGAGCAGAGTGCAGAGACCCCGTCACTGCCAAAGGAGCTGTGCTTTACTACCATTGCAGAGCTGCAGGTGAACCCACTGGTGAGAGCTGCTGCTGGACAGCTGATTATTGCCAAGAGAGGACTTTGCTGCTGTGTCTGTGCTGCAGGTCCATATTGTGTTCAGTGTACTTTGCTATATTACAGGGCTTCCCCTGTTTTCAATAAAAGCCCAATTAAAGTCCTTTGGGGATAGCACTCCAAATGGCGCTTGTGCAGGATCCCTGCTGGCCCCTTTTGCAAAGTGACGACCGCGTCAATGAGTCATGTTAGCAAGGACCCAGTCACCCAATTACTGCCAGGGTGTATGAAAAAGAGGAACAGTCTCTGAGAGTTGGACTGACAAATGTAGGGCAACAGGTGTCCCAAAATGATGAGGGTAGGAACCCTACTAGCAAAAGGAGTAACAACCCAAATTGGAGCTACTTTTGCTAAGAATTTGAAAGCTTTGTTAATCTGCCACAATTGTGAAGATGTAGGCCACTACAAGCAAGAGTGTCCAAGCTTCATTCAATTCATTATGTGAGATTGTGGAAGGGGAGGCCTGAGCCTCTTCCGATATGAAGAATATGATTGCTTCTCTCATTTATGTAAAATATTCAATGATTCTGCTTAGGTTTGCTAAGTTTTAGGTTTGAAGGGGCTTAAGATCACCACGTTTTATTGGAAAAAGATTGAAAAGCACTACTCACCCTCTCAAAACTCTAGTCCTGCACTCTGTGTTCTCCTCTGTCCTCCAGTGACGGCCCTCCTATAGGTGGAATGTCAACGTACTTCCTGTCAGCCTAGGCCATCATGGAAAAGAGTGCTTCATCAAGTCAGCCTTAGCCCTCAGAGAATGGTGCTCATGGCTCAGAGCACGCCGCCTCTGGTTTTGATTTTGAATGTAGAAGTTGTTCGGGAGAAGAAGTGGACAACAGGGCAGAGTCCTCCTGCATTCATCTGATCCAGGTTTTACACTATCGAGGCATCCCCTTGTCTCTTTCCATTTATATGTGATCGTCATCATTGGAGATTTGGATGGTGGAGATGACCCTTTTCAGGCTGCCCATATCCCGCTGAGTCCAGCTGTTTGTATTACCTACATGCGATCTGGGGTCCCCTGTAATAAGGGACCAACGAGATCTGGTAAGCAGATCGGTGTGCTCTTTCGGTGGAGGTCTTTTTCGGTTGGATGGTCACTCAACACCAATACCATATATGTACATCACTCAAGACTACATCATTTAAGAATTTTTTCTCACATGGGTGGAGGAGAATTGTTTTTTCTTCCTCTTTTTCTATAGACAATTTTTGTTTTATTGAATTTTTTTTGTTTCTTGATTGTTTCATTCATGGGCCCTCTTTTGTTGTAAAGTGCCTGGCTTCCAACTTATGAGGACTCATGTAATTCTTATACAACATTATATCACGTGACAGAAGGACTTCTATACGTTTTTGGGAATTAATCACTTTTTATTTCGGATTTATATATGAATGTTTATTTGTCAATTATCTCATTGTTCACGCACAGTTTTTCATGAGTTTTTAGCGCGATTCTTTCTTTTTTTCTATTTGTTCACTGTTTATATTATGCAGCGAATCGCAGCTTAAACATTTTTGCATCACAGCAACGTTCACTTATCCGTTTTTACGGTTCTGTTATATTAGCGCAGTTTACACCCCAATTTTTCCATCCCTAATATATCAAGGTCTGCCTACTCATCCCATGTAAGTCTAAGGCCCCGTACACACGAGAGGATCGATCTGCTGAAATTGATCCGCTGACCGGTTTCAGCGGATAGATCCCCTGGTGTGTACAATCCAGCGGATCTGTTTCCGCGGATTTTTGTCCCCGGGGATGGATTTCCAGAGGATAAAAATTTCCTAACATGCTAAGAAATCTATCCGCTGGAATCCATTCCAACGGATTGATCCGCTGGTCTGTACAGACTCACCTGATCAATCCGTCCGAATCCATCCCCCGCATGCGTCGTAATGATTTGACGCATGCGTGGAAGTCCTTATATCACAGCGTCGCGTACGTCGCCGTGTCATCATCGCGGCGACGGCGTGACGCGTCACCGCGGACGGAATTCCGCGGGGATTTTGATCTCCTGGTTAGTACAACCAGGAGATCAAAATCCGCCAGATAAATCCTCTCGTGTGTACTAGGCATAAGAGACAGATTTGGGGATTTTTTTTTTTTAATTTCCATGGCAAAAGGGCCAGATTTGTTATTTTTTTCCTCTCTTCGGCCAGTTATCCTGTCATCTTCCCATGATATGGTTCTGCCTCCCCAAAACATATACAAACATAATCGTCTGGTGATGTAGTGAAGGTCTTATAGATAAGGGAGAGTAGTGAGTCATATGGGTCGCAACAGAAAACAACATTTTGAAAAGAGTGAGTGGTCTAGAGAGTTGGTTTTGGTCTGGTATTGACCTTAGAAAGTGTTGAACCCGAAATGCAGACAAAGAATCTAGTGGTGGTTCTTATGACTTAAGAAGCCACTTGGAGTCACAAAATTTGACATCTGAATTGGGATGGGTTTATATTTGATTTTGTGTCCAAGGGTGAAATCATTGGATTACTGGTGAGTGCTAACAAACTACTTATGAATGACAGAATAGATAAGTAGATGGAGCTGTTAAGCATACAGGACAGGGCAATTATCCAGACAAGATTGTATGGTGAAGAACCAGGAACTTGGTAGAAAAGTCTACTTATAATAGAAATACAATGAAAGATTTTATTTCTCTTTGTTTTGCTAAAGCTTATAAAGATGGGAAAGACGGACGCAATGTGGACTACAAAAGGAAGTTCCTAAAAATAAAAGCTTTAACGTTAACAACCTAAAAAGGAATGTTTTTTGAAAACACTGGTAATGCTAGCCCCCAGAGGAGCTGCTGGATATTTTATCTAAAGGCAGTATAATGGGGACCATGAATAGTCACCATAGACAAGGGGTCTACCAGCTAGACAAGTGTGGTAGAAATGTTTGAATGCATACCTATTTTCTTCTACTGTTTTTGAAGCGATTCTTCTTCATATCACTGATGAAACTTTGTACCAAATCAGGTGTCTTCAATTGTCTCTATAAGGTGTTGGCAAAGCTTTACTGATTAATTTACCAGAAATATTTACTTTCTAGTAATTTAGATTGTGAGCACTATGTCTTTCTTGCTTTAAAAAATGAATAACACAGTTTGCAATATGATATGCATGACCTTCTGTATAATTGACTGGATTCTAAACACGTCATGTAAGTCCAACACAGATTTTCCACCGTGTACTTTTCTAGTATCTCCAGCATGTGTCAAAATATCCGGTGTCACTGACTTAAGTGTCTTCAGTGAGTGGCTGAAGAAATCAGTTTTGTTGACATTCTAAAACCATATGGTACAGTGGGCACATGAAAGGGCGAGATGTATACTATTCGTTTTTGGGAAGTAGTACTTATAGTTTTGCTACGTTCTGCGCTTGAGCAGTGCCTAAGATTCCACCAAAACCTAAAGTATATAAATTTTTAGTGGACACTGATGCTTTTTGTTATCCAATGGGTCGCAACGTCCTAAAGACAATGAAAATGTACATTTTCTGCTGTTGATAGAGATGCATTAAGTACTAACTCTTCACATGAAAAAATGAGCATCAGAGTAAGTCTGCCAAATTTTTCTATTTTGGATGGCTTTGACATTTTAAGTCCAATTCTGACTAATGCTTGTTTCTAAAGAAATGTCTGTATTTTTAAGTGTATTTTCACTCTTGCAGACAAATTGGGATACTATCTACCCATGGTTTTGGTCTAGTATTGACATTATAAAGTATTGAACCCGGAATGCAGACAAAGAATCTAGTGGTGGTTCTTATGACTTAAGAAGCCACTTGGAGTCACAAAATTTGACATCTGAATTGGGGTGGGTTTATATTTGACTTTGTGTCCAAGGGTGAATTTATTGGATTACTGGCGAGTGCTAACAAACTGCTTAAGAATGACAGCATTGACAAGTAGATGGAGCTATTAAGCATACAAGAGGGGGGCAATTATCCAGACAAGATTGTATGGTGAAGAACCTGGAACTTGGTAGAAAAGTCTACTAATAAAAGAAAATACAATAAAAGGTTTTATTTCTCTTTGCTTTGCTAAAGCTTATGAAGATGGTAAGGACAGATGCAATGTGGTCTACATAGGGAATTTCCTAAAAATAAAAGCCTTAGGCCCCTTTCACACAGGCGGATAGAATTTAGCTGTGGATAGATAAATTTATCTACCACAGCTAAACTCAGACAATGCTTTCCTATGGCCCCATTCACACACTGCATTTAGCAACGGTTTTGTTACATGGGGTTTTGTGTGGTTAGAAAAAATAAATTTGACTGCGTCCAGGACCGATTTATTGCAGCTATCTGCACATAACTGCAGGTAATCACAGTGTACTATTTCACCTGCAGATAGCAGCGGCAACAAGGAAAGAAAAACAACAATCCTAAAAATGATAAAATGTAAATTTTGGACAAATCTTTCTGCTGTTGATAGAGATGCATTAAGTACTAACTTTTTGCACATGAAAAATGAGCGTCAGAGTACGTCTGCCAAATTTTTCTATTTTGGATGCCTTTGACATTTTGAGTCCAATTCTGACTAATAATTGTTTCTAAATAGATGTCTGGATTTTTTAAAGTGTATTTCCACGTTTGCAGACAAATTGGAACACTACCTACCCATTCACATAGCATAGCTTGTGTTGTGTTTGCCACAATTTACCCCGTCTGTACTGCGCTGACAGATCTCACTATCATTTGTGAACTGGATTTGAACACTGTCTGTCCTAGCAAAGGGTTACGAATTTAGAAGCTGTCCCTTTGCATTGAATGGCATTAAGAGGAAACTCAGCCAGTCATTGGGACAGAGGCTTTCTCCTGAGAAACATCTAAAAGGTAGGAATTATTAAAAAAAAAGAAAAATGTTTAGTACTGCTCTGTGAATGGGAATACATCACAACAATATATAGGGGTTTTTCTCAAATTTGACTGCAAATGTGGAAATACACTGGTTGCAAAATCCATCTTAAATCCAAAGTTGTGCTTTTTCTGACTTAATGGCTCAGCTCCTGAATTAGCCTCAATTGGTGTAGAGAGCAGCACTGATATCATCTGTACTGCATCTTCCAGGATCACCTACTGCTAGGAGGAGACCAGCTTGTCACATGATTAGCCAGAAGCTATGAGAAAAAGGTAAGTAAAAAACAAACAAAACAAATAACATACGGTTGGTGGGGGCCTCAAGGGGGGACGGGTCCATCAGAGGTGCCTGAAGTAGGGCTTTAAGCAGGTAAGGCCCTGAAACCTGTCTAATTTATCTATAGATCTATAGCACTACCTCCCGTAGGAGTTGTTGATTTCTGAGTCTCCACTGCTGCACAGCCAGTCACACAGCATTTCTTTATTCACTCAAACACAGAAGACTATCAGCCCACCTGGCTGCCCCCAGCCCACCTGGCTGCTTTTTTCCTCCAGTCCTTCTTACTGGCACATACACATAAAGATTCCCCAGGGCAAGGTTAGATGAAGACTTGACACACTGCAGTCTTCAAGAGAGCACTGTTACAGCTTAAAGTCTATCCCCTTGTCTTTTTCCCTTCAATGTGCTGATCTACTCTGCTTGCTCTCTCCCAATGCCTTTCCAGGTAGAATCCCTCCAACTGCCTCTTGTGGTGGGATCCTTCCAAGCCAGATTTCTCAAGCTCCAGCCCGAGGTAAAAACCCTTCTGGCAGGGGTCCCTTAAGGGCCACTGACAGCCTCTCCTCAGCACTGCTTCTCCATCTTCCACCCAACTCTTCTGCTGGTATGGCCCATGTCTATTTATGGGTTTGTTAGTCCCCTGCCAGGCCCACTCCTGAGGATTGGCTGAGGGCCCATAAATATTCAAAGCAGCCCCTCCTAGCCTCTGCCCACTATTTTCTAGCATGTTCTCCAACATTTTAGATGGGGGGGCACCAGAGAGCTGCCAGGTTGAGTCATCCAGCCCTGAACTCTTGTAACCCCGACCCAATTACAGACTCACCAGGTAACACGAGTCAGAGTATAGTTTGCCTACACTAGAGGGTGCTACGGATCATTTTCTCTAGCTTATCATGATCGCAGGATCTTAGTATTCCTGTTTTAAATGTACACATGCATATAAGCAATTGATAGATCTGATATTATGTCTGCTACATTAAGTTATGTACTGTGATGTACATACAGCAAATGATATTGCTGAGCATTAAGCAATGTTTCCATGCTGTCACCAATTTCATCTTATTATTTAACAGCTCAGTCTATTCACAGCTGTCCCAAGTAACACTTCTATTTGCAGGTTTCTCTGGCTGCACTGTCTATTTTAGTTCAGGGGTAGTTACAGGGTAACAAAACATAAGTAAACAAAAGATACCCCATTGAGATAAAAATATATTGACTAAAAAGCTTGTTCCTCCTGGAGCAGCATGCAGTAATTTCTTAAATGGATGTTTAAAATTGGTTCAGCCTATACAAGCATACAAGCACAGCATGTCCTTTATGCAGTGCACGTCTACTGATTGTTTTGTAAGATATGATTAGATTGTTAAAAGGCAATACCGTAATGTTTCCATTTTCTCTCAACAGCTGCACATTGCCATAGATGTGGAGGGATCTGTGGTTCATTGAGCTAATGTAACTTACATGATTGTTAGTGTTATTGAGCTATGTTGAATGGACAGGTAATTCTCTAGATTGATGTGCAGCCCTTCCTGGTGTGCTATAGTCACTGTGCTCAGGTATGTTTGCCATTATTAAGGCTAAGTACATGCTTTGGGTACAATATAATACTTGTGCAGGAAATGCAGAAAGGCAATTAACCTTTCAATTAACCCCTATGGGCTAATATACCTCCAAAAATAGTTGTAATAAAAACAGTTCACCTATATTGCAGATCTATCTATCTCTTTATCTATCTATCTATCTATCTATCTATCTATCTATCTATCTATCTATCTATCTATCTATCTATCTATCTATCCATCTATCTATCTATCTATCTATCTATCTATCTATCTATCTATCGCTCATATTGAGGAGCAAGAACAGTGTGACATACAGTTTATAGCAGCATTCTCCAAACTGCGGCCCGGGGGCAGATTTGTCCCTTTGCTTGCTTTTATCCACCCCTTGGGGCACTATTTCATCCACTAATACAAGCAGTGGGGCATAATCCCTCCCAATGATACCAATTAGCTCTTGTGGCACTCTGTGTCTTCACATCCCCCGTCATCATTACCAGGGGTGTTGGACAAGCGGTGTAACGGAAGCCCCTTCTTTGCTTCCATCTCCATCAGGTATGTAACTGCCTGGAGCATGCTCCCATCAAAAATAATGACAGGTTCTAAACCCACCCTTTCTTTATACACTCTTTTAATCATGTTGTGACTGCCAGTCCTCTTCCCGAGAACAAAAGAAATTAGATGCCCAAACAATTCCACCTACTGCAGGTTGAGACACATTAAAGGGGCATAGTGGGATATAGATACTGGAGGGTCCAAGTGGATTGATAATTTAACACTTAGTGCCCGCGCTATAGCCTAAAGAAGGTTACAGCGCAGGCTTAAATTGCCTGAAGGGTGTACATGGATGTCCTCCCGTGTTCGTGCTGCCCACATGCCATGCTCTGTGATTGCAGAGTCTTTGGGACTAGGCTGATCACAGATCAGAGTAAAAGGCCAATCTCAGCCCTTTACCATGTGAAGCCAATGACAGCTGATCACATGATGTAAACAGAAGCCCGTAACCGGCTTTCTTTTTTCCTCATGCTGACAGATTCTGTAAAAGGGACAAAGGTCCCATACAGTGACTGCCAGTGCTCCTAACCAGTGCTCATCAGTAACACCTATATGTGCTGCCAATCAGTGCCACATATCAGTGCCGCCTAGCAGAACCACCTCTAAATGCCCTGGAGTGCCGCCTATTAGTGCCCACCAGTGCCACCTATCAGTGCCAATCAGTGCCCACCGGTGCCCATCAGTGTCGCCTTATAAGTGCCTATTAGTGCCTATCAGTGTAGCCTATAAATGCCCATCAGTACAGCTTCATTAGCACACATCAATGGAGGAGAAAAATTACCTGTTTGCAAAATTTTATAACAAACTATAAAAACTAATTTCTTTTTTCAAAATGTTTGGTTTTAGCAAAATTTTGTTTAGCAAAAAATAAAAGTACCACCAAAAGAAAGCTATAAAATATGTTTTTTTTTTAAACTGATATCAATCACATGAAAGCAGATTGGGGTGTTGTTGCTGTCTATAATTCTTCATCCAAAATTAATCTACACTGGGGGTTATTTATTAAAACTGGAGAGTGCAAAATCCGGTGCAGCTCTGCATAGAAACCAATCAGCTTCCAGGTTGTTGTTTTTTTTGCCAAAGTTTAGGTACCATGCACAACTGCACCAGATTCTGAGTGCTCTAGTTTTAGTAACTCTCCCCCCACCGTGACAGAGAATGTCCCTTAGAACAATGCTGGTTCAGAATACAACATATAAATTAAAGAAATCCCTCAAACCTGTTATTTGAAAGCTTTATGTCACCCTGGAAGCTGCATAAACAGGACCCTGTACCCACTGTAAAAAAAAAAAAAAAATGATATTCACACAGGCTTTCTATGGCAGTGCTTAGTTTCTTATTCCCTTTTAAACAAAAGCTTTGCTATTACTAACCACAACATACAAAGCCATTCATAACTCTGCCCCGAGCTACATCACCAATCTTGTCTCCACATATCACCCAAACCGTCCTCTCTGCTCTTCTGAAGACCTCCTACTCTCAAGCTCTCTCATCTCCTCCTCCCATGCTCGTCTCTAGGATTTCTCCAGAGTCTCTCTCATCCTCTGGAACTCACTACCTTAACTTGTCCGGCTATCCCCTACTCTTGCTACCTTCAGGCGATCCCTGAAATGAATCTCTTCAGGGAAGCCTATCATTTCTCCAACTAATCGTTTACCACTTCCATGAGCTCATTCCCCACAGTTACAACCTTTTGCAGTACCTGCCCCACCCTATTAGATTGTAAGCTCTTCTGAGCAGGACCCTCTTAATCCTCTTGTATTTTATTGTATTATAACTGTATTGTCTCCCTTTTAAATTTTAAAGTGATGCATAAACTGTTGGCGCTATATAAACCCTGTATAATAATAATATTGGCCAAAAATGCCCAGAATTTAAAATCAAAATTTTTCCCACCTACAGACTACAATGAGATTCACTGCTAAGTTCGGGATGTTCACAATTTAAACAGGATCTGATGAACACCTTGCAAAATGAACTTTGGCAGAGTCGGTCATCTTGATACATGAGTAATGACTCATGTTTTTCTTTATCTTTTTTATTTTGCTTTGTCAACTACAGCACTTAATGAAAATGGTAAGTAATCCTTGGAATCTGCCAGCTGGAATGAGAGTTCTCACATTTGAAATTATATATGCAGTGTTACTACTAAGGATCAGATTAATCGTTGTAGTGAAGGCACATTTAATACATATTATCACTCTCAGTTTATTTATTTAATATAGCTAAAAAAAAAATTATCGTGGCTGTAGCATGTACCAAGACTTCCTTGATTAGAGCCTTGTAATGAGAGTACATCCAGAGCAGAACCATTATATCATGTCTGTTATAAGGCAGTTGAGGCATCCATAATCTACAGAATTCAAATTTATGGATACATACAGTGATTGCTGTTTTATAATGCATTAATGACATGTTCACAAACATGTTCTTTATGTTTGCTACTATAGCAACTGTCTGGAGCACTTCTATACATTTATGAGTAAAGAGCAGGGCCGGCCTTTGCGGTGTGCGGGGTGTGCGGTCGCACAGGGCGCCATACCAACATGGGTGCCTGGCGACCTGCACAGATTCTGACCGGCACAGATTCGGCGCCCCCCCCCCCGGGACAAAATAGGACTTAGCGCCATTAGCGGGCGCCGGGTGGCATGCCGTGCGTGGTGACAGGAAGGCAGCCGCACCCGAGCGAGCCGTCAGCACACCAGGGACAATGATCCCCCTTCCCTGTGCAGCGCCGTGGGTCTGATGAGTCTTCGGCTGCCTGTGACAGTCACACAGCCGAGCAGTGCAGCCGTCTCCCCCTTTTCCGTCCTGTGCTGTGTGTGCAGCACGTGGCTCAGATGACCAGCTTGCCAGGTGCCAGGTCTGAAGGGGGGGTCCTGTATTGTGGGGGGGTCCTGTTTTGTGTGGGGGTCTGTATTTTAAGGGGTAGGGGGTTCTGTATTGGGGGGGTCATGTATTGTGGGGGGGTCTGTATTTTAAGGGGGAGGGGGTTCTGTATTGGGGGGGTCCTGTATTGTGGGGGGGTCTGTATTGTGTGGGGGGGTGTCTGTGTTGTAGGGGGAGGGGGTCCTGTATTGTGGGGGGTCCTGTATTGTGGGGGGGTCTGTATTTTAGGGGGAAGGGGGTTCTGTATTGGGGGGTCCTGTATTGTGGGGGGGGTCTGTATTGTGGGGGGGTGTCTGTGTTGTAGGGGGGAGGGGGTCCTGTATTGTGGGGGGGGCCTGTATTGTGGGGGCTCTGTATTTTAAGGGGGAGGGGGTTCTGTATTGGGGGGTCCTGTATTGTGGGGGGGGGGTCTGTATTGTGGGGGGGAGTCTGTGTTGTAAGGGGGAGGGGGTCCTGTATTGTGGGGGGTCTGTATTTTAAGGGGGAGGGGGTTCTGTATTGGGGGGTCCTGTATTGTGGGGGGTCTGTATTTTAAGGGGGAGGGGGTTCTGTATTGGGGGTCCTGTATTGTGGGGGAGGTCTGTATTGTGGGGGGGTGTCTGTGTTGTAGGGGGGGAGGGGGTCCTGTATTGTGGGGGGTCCTGTATTTTAAGGGGGAGGGGGTTCTGTATTGGGGGGGTCCTGTATTGTGGGGGGGTCTGCACTGTAGGGGGATGGGTCTGCACTGTAGGGGGGTCTGCGTAACATGCAGGGGGTCCAGAACTGTTAGGGGGTGTCTGTGTAACATATAGGTGTCTAGAGCTGTAGGGTGCTGTGTAATGTAAAGGGGTCCAGTGGTGCAGTTCTGGAGAGGGGGATACACAGTAGTGACAGAGATATTGAAGGATGCAGGGGGCACAGTGGGGTTTTTAAATTTTACCGTGGGGGGCAGATATAGGATCCGCCCCGGGTGCCAAAACCTTTTTTCTGTAAGTAAATTATTCTTTTATAAATGCAGTGTACTGCTTAATGTCTGTTTTGTATTTTATTATTTAAATAGGGTGTTTCTTAAAGGAACAGTAAATACAAAAGTAAAAAAATACTTTATTGTAATTATGTTTGATATTTGATTGTAAATTTACAGGTAGTGGTATTATACCATGTAATTTACTTTATGTGGCAGTATAGGTGGCGTTATTATACTGTGTGATTTGCAGTGTAGGTGGCGTTATTATGCCATGTGATTTGCAGTATAGGTGGCGTTATTATGCCATGTGATTTGCAGTAAAGGTGGAGTTATTATGTGAATAAAAGTTGTATTTTTATCATAGCTTGTAATCTGTTTTTGGGAACTTAATGGAACGGAAGGCTTTAAATGGAGCCGGTATTGGAGAAATGGGTGTGGACACTGAAAGGGCGTGGTTATGGAGGGTGTGGTTACGGAGGGGTGTGGTTATGGAGGGCGTGGTCACTAGGGGGCGCTGTAAAGCTTTCTCGCACAGGGCGCCTAAAGGCCTAAGGCCGGCCCTGGTAAAGAGAATAAAGTATTGTGTGTAAAGTGTAAAAAAAGTTAGATATTAACCACTCCAGTTAATCCAGTCATGTTTTCATTTAAACATGTTAAATAGTTCTTCAGTCTGTCTTTTTACTAGCTTCCTGTCATACCTTTATATCAGCATCCAAACTGGGAGAGGATGGGCAGCACTGTAAGCCAATTAGGATTTATTGTTTTGCACTGTTCTAGGGATTCTAAAAAAAATGCGCTTTCTGATTTGAGCAGAGAAGTCTTGACCAAGCTCTATTGCTTCTTTGAAAACACTTCCAATGTTGGGTATGAGAAGGTCACTTAGCTGTGCTGCTTTCTTACAATCTAAGTGTTATAGCTTCAGATTGTCAGGTAGTCCCTGTAAGAAGAAGAAGAAGGAATGTAGGACTCAATACACAGTTCCCAAAATTTTACAGTGTCATTCTTAATAGCCTAATATTAGCTTAATATTCTTCTGTAAAGTATACCATGACTTGAGAAATCTTTTTTTTTTTTTACACAAAGGGTAGTGCTGAGGACTTCCTGACTATCTATAACCCTTTTAGATCCTTTTAAAATATGAGTGACCCGCTTAAATTGTGCACAAGCTTATGTTTTTTAATTAGGTCGAGCCTCTTAGGGAGCTTACAAAAAGTGACACCAGTACCTGTATGTAGCAGTTGATAAACTTTGGTCCAGAAGTACTTGGACAATCTCACCAGATGTGTTGGAATTAACTGTCAGTGCATGACCCTTGCAAACAAAGCGGTGACTAGGCTGGAAGAGCTCAAAAAATCCTTAAAGGGATCAGATACCACCAAAGAACAAGTTTGTAATTGGCTATCACATGAGTAAAGCTTTTCACCATAGTGGCCCAAATGTGGTTTCAAGTTTCTAGTCTCACCGATATCAGATTCACAATTTGACACACAAGGAGGGGTAGTGGTCTGAGTTAATGCTACAGGTAAAGAGTAGTGAAATTAGACTAGGACCAATTCTGTCCCTTTAAAGGCTGTAAGCTAGGATAGGTCTGCTATCTAACCTGTTATGGATTGGAGGAAATGCTGAATTTGAAGGTATTGGAAATTTATCTCTTGGTTTGGATTTGACAGTATCACAAATGGTCTAGAACGATCCATTGCCCGAAACTGTGAGAATATTTAATTATATGCATGTTACTATTAAACACTGAATATTTTGAGCATTACAAAACTTTCTCTACACTCATTGGCCCAGATTCAGTAACATTTGCCCCTTTTTTACGGAGGCGCAGCGCACCGTTTTGACGCTGCGCCTCCGTAAATTTTCTGCGCTACGCGCGATTCACATTTAAATGATCCCATAGGGGGCGTGGATCATTTAAATTAGGCGCGTTCCCGCGCCGAGTGTAGAGCGCATGCTCTGTCGGGAAACTTTCCCAACGTGCATTGCGGTAAATGACGTCGCAAGGACGTCATTTGCTTCAAAGTGAACGTGAATGGCGTCCAGCGGCATTCACGATTCACTTACGCAAACGACGTAAATTTCAAATTTCGCGACGCGGGAACGACGGGTATACTTTAGCATTGGCTGCCCCTGCTTTTAGCATGGGCAGCCTTACGCAAAAACCGCCGTACGCAAACGACGTAAACTGCGTACGCAGGGCTTGCATAACGTTGTGAATCGGCGTTAGTATGCAATTTGCATACTATACGCTGACCACAACGGGGACGCCACCTAGCGGCCAACGTAAGAATGCAGCCTAAGATATGAGGGCATAAGAGCCTTATGCCACGCATATCTTAGGCCTCGTACACACGACAGAGTTTCTCGGCAGAATTCAGCGAGAAACTCGGTCAGAGCCGGATTCTGCCGAGAAACTCTGTCGTCTGTACACTTTTGGCCCGATGGAGCTGCCGAGGAACTCGTCGAGAAAATAGAGAACATGTTCTCTATTTTCTCGTTGTTCTATGGGAGAAGGCGGCCCGCCGAGCTCCTCGGCGGCTTCATCCCTGAACTCGACGAGGAACTCGATGTGTTTGGCACGTCGAGTTCCTCTGTCGTGTGTACGAGGCCTCAGGATGCAGTCGGCGTAACGAGCTCTCTGAATCAGGAGAAGTCGTTACGCCGGGGCAAGTAAGCAATTGCGCTGCGTAACTTTGGTTACGCAGGCGCAATTGCTCTTTGAATCTGGGCCATTGTATATTATACATGATATGTTCTATTGTACCAGATGTATAGATTATTTCTCCTAACAATATATGTTTTATATATAGCAATATGCTTGTTAAGACAACACAGTATCCGTATACAATTAATCCTTTGTAGAAGAGTTGCCCTCTAACTCTGAAGAGCTGTCTCTGCATAATACTTCAGGAACAAATTCAGCTAGAATTCTTGATTAGAGTCACAAGAGGTTCTTCATTATTCTGCATTGATCAAAGTTCTTCAGATGAGTTCTTAAATGATTAATGGGCATTAGGCATCATTTCCATGTACTGATGTTGTTTAAAATGAGCATATCGGCCACATGTGGTAATTTATCAAAGTACTGAGTTAAGGAGCTATTCGTGAAATGTGTTCTTTGGTCATTTAATCATATAATTATGAATGAAAGCCTTGACTCTTAAAGTGGTTTTATTGGTCTGAATATTTTTCTATCATGCAGTAAGGGCATATAACTTCTCTTTCTAACTCAATCTGGTAATCTCCCCATTTGTACCCCCTACTTGTATCTTACTGCTGCATCATGTTCTTGCTCCTTTGTATTGACAGTATCACTTTTTCTTGTATCGCTTGTCTTGATGCTCATCCTTGATCCTGTTACAGACCCGGCTTCCTCTCTAACCTTGCTTTCAGATTACCCTCGCCTGCTCATGTTTGCTGTCTGCCTCTGCTACTAATCCCTGCCTGGACTATTAACCACGCTTCTGCCTAGTGACTCTGTATATTGTCGTGGAAATTTTAGTGGATGAATGTTCTTGTTACCTCTATATGCCTGATCAACATGAATGTGGTGCCATGGGCGTACACCTGCAGATAAGCCCCCCTCGTCAGGAACTGTGTTCATTGGTTGTTGTAGTATTCATGTTGTTGTATTATTAATGTTGTTTGTATTTAACTAACCCTGTCGGAAGGGTTTTCTGTATTGTCACATCCTGTGTTGTCAAATCCTTATATGGTCATTGTCCTGTGTGGAGGTCACATGCTGTGACATCACTTCCTGTTGGTAATTTCTTTTGTGATGTTGGAATAAAAGGCCAAACGGGGCCAGGGCTCAGGCAGAGATGCTGAGAACACAAAGGTATGGTCATGTCTGTTTATTTGGATGAGTAGATTTTTAGGTAAGATGCATTATATCATTAAGACGAAATGTGTGCTTATTAGCACAGGAGACAGGAGATTGGTTGTGCACTCTGCTGACAATATTGCTACCCGTTTGTTGCCAACTTATGTCTGTTCCTGATTCTGATTCTGCTTATGTTCTAGTGTCCTTCCACACGTCTGTCACTTAAGGTATGGGACCTGACTCCACCATCAACTGGACTTGGTGTTTCTACAGTGAATCAACCAGCTGTACCTGTGCTCGTCAGATACCAGTGGTCCCAAGTTCCTGCCCACAGTGTCTAGACCTCAGCACTTGTGCCTTTCCTTTTCCCAAAATCCCTGCCTCAACATCCATGGGTGCTTGGATAGGAACTGTCCAAGAGACCACCTTCATCATCTCAGGCTTTGCACACAGTATATGACACTTGTGTTGGGCCGATGTGTTTATAAATGTTTCACACAACAATGATGACACATGATATAGCAGTTTGTATGTCACATGCCCTCTTCCTACTCTACATTTTACAGCTATGTAATACAAATGCTGTTTACTTGCAAACAATATGCAATCCCCCTTTTTTTAACATAAAAAGATGATGACATACAAAGTTCAGTCTAAAACAAATCTGGTTATATGTTTTATGAGTTTTAAGCAATGAAATAAAGTTGTTGATTGGTTACTTTGAATTTAAACTTTGCACTTTACTATATGAAATAAAGGCACGTGCCTCTGTGTGGTTTATAAATCTAAACTGAATATATCTATAAAAGTGTCTTATGCTTACTGTATCTTTACCATAGTTCAGCTTTTCATAACTAAATCTGCACTGCCGGGTCACTTGAAATATTATTATTAAAATCATAATAGTTACAATCTAATCATCTACTAAAAAATAATGATTTTAAAAGCTGTACCAAGCCAGCAAAAAGAAAACACTAACAGGACATTGCATCAATGTAGTATTTTTAAAATTAAATTAAAGAGGATTATAAAGGCTGTATTAGTGTTCTAGAATACAATAGCCATTAGTGTTTTTGTTACTAAGTACTAGTGTGATTTAAAGCTGCTGACAACACTAGACGTTAACAATGAAATCATCTCTCTTTCTTCTCTGGTCAGTTCAGGCAGACACACATTTGTATGTGTGGGTTCAGCCTGTCTGCTGTGTCTGGCCAAAGAGACAGATACTAATGGCATATGTTAATTACAATCCAACAACTTCCTTTCATTCGGCTGTTTATTAACATTCTCATTTCTGCCCCGTGGAACCAGCTGGCTGTAAATGCAAAAACTGCCAGGGGTCACATGTTATTTTCAATCTGAATTCATGATGTGCAACAGATTACCCTTGTAAAACAGCCAACAAATCCAGCATCACATCAGATAACCTTTAACAAGGAAGCCAGTTGTAAAGTTTCATGGCCAGTTCCAGTAACTGGATAATGTTATCACTCTGTACTATTATATAACATACACATGCTCTATTCCAACATTGTATCAAATTAATTGTAAAGAATGTATTGGCTTTAAAACTAGACTTTGCTAAAGGATTGCAAGTTATCATTTGTTCACACCAAATATATGCATTTTAGCATGTTACACATCTCAATGTGTTTTTATATTTTTACATGGATTGTAAGCAACTCTGATCAGCTTATTTGAATGGGAAAATGTTGGCGCCTTCTGAAAGATAGCTACTTTATTGCCAGGTCAACAACACCCCTCTTTCCTTGTATTCATGACTATCAATCTGGCACATCCTCCCTGGACAAACCTCATGAAACCTAATAACTGATTTCCCATATCATCCCTGGGACTAACAGGCATCTCTGATCCAAAGCTCCTTGGAATGTCAACAACCAACAGCCTACATGACATTCCACCCTAGATTTACAACCACAAATGTCAGCTGGATACTACTAATTGTTAGAAATTCTGTATCTCTTAGATTGTAAACTCTAAGGAGCATGGCCTTCTGATTCCTACTGTATTAAAGTGTATTGTATTTGTACTGTCTACCCTCAAGTTGTAAAGCACTGCATAAACTGTTGGCGCTATATAAATCCTGTATAATAATAATATTAATGCCGTGATAATAATAATAATAATATATGGCTCTACAGAGCAGACAGTGCACAGTTCACATGGGCTTTGCTGCTTAACTGCAGATGTTGCACATATGCTGAAAGTATGGTCAATAATTCCAATGTGCGAAGGGAGCGGGCCAGGTGAAACCAGAAGGGTTTTTATTGAAAAGTTTTTGAAATGACACAAACACGTGCCCTTTAGACTGATAGACTGTGAAGCAACTGCTATTCTGTTTATACATAATAATACACCTATATCTATAATAATAACATTCTCATAAACAGGAATAACGTCCTCATATAAAATAATGAACAATTGTACATGTGTTGATATGTTATTAAATCACACAGCAGCCTTTACTGATCACAGGGATATAAATTAAATCAATTTCACCCTGTTAATAGATGTAAATATGCTCCCTCTTACCTGCAATGACACAAACACATGACCTTCAGACTGATAGACCAGGTATCAACTGCTATTCCGTTCCCACCAGAATCAAGGGTCAGTCTTTTTGGTTCCCCCTGCTATTTTGGTAGTGGTTCCATTAGAATGTGCTTTCTGTCATTCAGGCTTTTCACTCTATGCTGCCATCTACTGGTGATTTAAAAGAAATGCCATGAGTTTTACTTTCTTACTTCTGACAGAACTATAATCCTTTTTTATATGGGGTACCTGATTTTGACATCTCTTATACTCTCCCCACAAAATTTTATGTTGTCCCCGACATATGCAGATTTTAGAATAAGAACCATTCCTTTCCCCATCTCACAATAACCCTAGGGAGCCAAGGTTAAGTAGTAATCCAATTACTGGAGGAACCGTCCTCCCTACGACATCTACTCCCAGTTATGTCACAGCTTCCCACTAGGCCCTGAGCGCTCATGTACCTTAATGAGATATTGTTGCATATAGCCAACTAATTAGTAAACCTCTACAACACAGGTTTGTGTAGGTTATTGAGAAGATGAGGTTTAATAGGAGAAACTAGGGTACACCTTATTACTTCTGTCCTTTATCCAATAAGGTGGCATACCCATGGTACATCATGCAAACCACCTAATACTCTTTAAATATTTGTTGTCGGCCAACTTTACCTTAACTACCTAGTCCCATCCCTTGAAGCTATTTTTACTTGACCTGGACTATCTGCAGTGAGAGTGCAAGACATTTCCTTTTGTTAACTACAAAAAATAACACCCAACATCTTCGACATAAGAAAACAGCTCTAACATAGTAACCATTATTAGACCAAAGCATAATAGACGTGACTACTTTTTACCAGCTTTTAGAGTTCTCAGCAAAACATTCTGGGCTTAAATACCAGCTAGGGCAAACAGGTGTTGTATAACAAATTGCAGGGTAGAATCCTTGTTCAGCCTTTTCCAATTTCTGCCTTGACCTTGTACACTGGACTATCTTCACTCTTTTTTCTAAAGACAACATGTATGGCATATTCCGAGAACAATCTCAATTTTCCTGGTCCTCCTCTTTCAGTAAGATTTCTTACAAGAACTCTGCTGCCAGGTGAAAGTTCAACTCCATGAGTCTTCTTGTCAAAGTGTTCTTTTAAACTTTGTGCAGCTTGAGTAGCTACCTTTAAAGAAACCTTATAGACCTCAGTCATCCTCTCTGTCCACGTTTTCACATAATCAGAGTGATTCTTGTATTTTTCCGTTACTGGAGTGTCAAACATTCTATCTATCGGTAATATTGGAGACCTTCCAAACAGTAGAAAGAATGGAGAATACCCGAAGCTTCACTCTTGGTGCAATTGTATGCACATACTACCTGTGCAAGGGAACATTTCCAGTCTTTCTTGGAATCTGGCGACAGGGTCCGAAGCATAGACAACAGGGTACTATTAAATTTTTCATATTGTTCATTGCATTCTGGATGATATTCAGTTGTGTGAGAGTTCTAGATGTGGCAGTGTTTCCCCAATGCCAAGAACAATTGATTTTCAAATTCTTTAGGAAATTCTGGTAGGAAATCCAAACTTCAAGACAAAGTCACTGAATATCTTGTCAGCAACAGTCTTTGCTGACTTGTTTTTGGTTGCGTAGGCCTGAGCAAATCTGGTGAAATGGTCGATTACCACTAATATGTACTCATAACCTCCTTTACAAGTCAGAAAGTTGATGGAGACCAGCTCAAAAGAATAAGTGGTGGTAATATTGTTCAATGGAGTACTAGTAGGCTTATGTGGGCATTTGTCTTTCAGGCAAGTGCACTGGTGATTGATGTATTGCTCAGTGTCTCTCTGCAGGTGTGGCAAAAAAAAAAAACTTTCTCTGATCAGGTTTACTGTCCTTTCGATTCCTAAGTGTCCCATTTCTTTGTGTAAATCTTTCAACACCAATTGATGATACAACTTGGGCAAAACTAGTTGAGAACATGATGATGTTTTCCGTCTCAAGATTCTATCTTTGTCGAGGTATAGTTTGGTCCATTGTTTCATTAGTATGAAGAGATCAAGCGGTTCACCTTGTTGTTCCTGTTTTGGCTCTTGTACTTCCACACTGGGCCAATCACAGTGTCTTCTTTTTGGTCTGTCCTTATGGTCCCTTTGGGTATTTGAGCTACCTTCTTTTGGGTACCATCTATTGTTGACGTTGTATGGGCGATGGTTATTGGACACAGCCAGGGCATTTCTTCTTTCTGACGTACTTGAAGTGCTGGGTTATGCAATCAATGATTTTGGGGTCCACTTATTGCAATTCAGCTGTCTTCCTGTCTACAGACGTCATTGACATCACATGACATGTAGCCTTTCCAGCTCTCTGGGCATAGGTAGAGTTACCACTGCTACTCCACCATCCTGTGGTCGGTTACAACAATCACGGATATCCACATCGCCCACCGTGGATTGCACAGTGACCACGAAACCCCACTTTCTATATGCCCATTTATTAGCTGCCTTTGTGAGTAGCCATTTGGCTTTATTTGTTTATTTCATTAAAATAATATTATAATACTACACTGAGTCTGGTGCACCCTGTCCTTTTCCTGTTTGTTCTTCAAGGCCAGCACAGGCACAGTGTCTGCTGGATCCATGGAATGTCCATCTGACATTGTTTTGGAAGAGTTTCCACTTCCTAGCTCTTAACTTGACTCCATGTTGCTGATACCGTTGCAGCACCAACCGGACATGCTCCACATGTTATTGGAATGATCTGCTGTGAACCAGGTTGTTATCTAGGTACGGCAGACAGATCTCATCCCTCAGTCCCATTAAACAGGTTTCCATGCTGCGTTGAAATTCAGCTAGTGCAGAGCTACGGCCATAGGGTATTCGGATCCACTCATACAGACACCAAGGCGTGATGAAGGCATTCAGTGGTCGACTGGATTCTTCCACAAATCCTTGATGGTAGGCTTTGCCTTGGTCTAGCACAGAAAACCATGAACTTCCTCCTAAGCTGTCCAGCATGTCTTGGATCCTAGGGATTGGATGGCGGTCAGGGATGGATTTTTGGTTAAATTCTTTGTAGTCACAACACAGTCTTAAACTATCTTCCTTCTTTCTTACGCACACAATGGGCTATGAGTATGAAGATTTTGAATCTGCAATCCATCCGCGGTTCAGTAGATCCTGCAGGTACTCTTTTACTTCTTGGTGCAGTGGTTTCAGTACAGACATGTAAGTTCTCCTAACAGGTGTGTTGTCTATTAGGCAAAGTTGCAATTGTAGTGAAGGAATACATCCCACATCAGAGTCATCTTTGGCAAAAGCATTGCATTCCTCCCTTAACATTGTCTTGTGTTCAATGGGTTCGGTGGGTCCCAGTGCTCCTGATTAGAATTCCTTACTGGTGACTGACTCATGTTTAGGTTATCCACTTGACCTTCCAGTCCTGGTCTGGATGTCTGTGGCCAATGAGCTACTGAGTGTGTGGCCACAGTTTCACCTGAGCTGGGTATGTTGTCTTTATGGGCTCGAGGCACCCCATCCTAGTCTGACCTGGTAAAATAATGTCCTGCTTAGTTGTGTTCCAATAGATAGTTTGGAAAATTCTCCCTTTTGGAGTGATACTAATGTCTCACCGATATTCAGTCTATCAGGCAAATGCTGGACCCTAATCAGGAGTAAACAAAACTGTCTGATCTTGCAATGCTGGTTTGGCATGAGCCCTACACCTGAGATTTGTCACAGTGTTTGCTGGAATTCTTTGGATCTTAGTACCAGTCTTTAGTGTAGTACCACCGGGGGCACTATTAGCTGTTGGGCGGTGTTACTTCCCGCTGTTAGCTGAAAAACAACCTAAATCCACCCAGAGAAAGGAGTCTCAGTCTCAGCTGCTTTTCCTAAGAGGACTCCTGGCCCAAGTAATTGTTCAAAAGATTGGAGTACTGTATGTGGCAGAACCTGCTGTCTCCAGCTCTCATTGATGATGCTAACCTGAGAGCCAATATCCCATTGGGCCTGGACAGGAGTATCATCTATTTCACAGTTCACAAGGCACCCTTTTCCAATCAGTAACTTACTGTTTTCTCTCAGGGTTACCATGAGACAAAACAGTAAGTTACTGATTGGAAAAGGGTGCCTTGTGAACTGTGAAATAGATGATACTCCTGTCCACATGAATTGGCACTTCCTCAGCCACCTGGCAGAATCTTTGGTTATGACAGTTGGGTATCCTTTGAAAGGGATCTGGGTTCACCCTCCCAAGAGTTGCACTTTGGGACACAGGGTTGGTTCTAGTACAGGTTACTGTCAGTCCCTTGACAGCAACCCTCTCCCATTACCCTATTATTTTTTTTTACAATAACCCTCTCCCATTTAACTGGTTAGGTCTGGTCATTTTGAAGTATCTTGCTAAATGTCCAGATTGACCACAGTTGAAGCAATGGTCACGGGCAGTTCTCTGACCAGTTCTTTTACCAGATTGACAACATCCATTGCTCATACCCACTGTTACCTGAGGCCCTCTGAATTCACAATTTTGTTCTTGAACCTTGGAAGAGTGTTTTCATCTCTATCATCTCTTTTTGTACCAGGTGCATCTGATTTTCCAGTTCATATTTGCTCTTTGACAGCTGATGGATGGTTGGGCTACTTGCCTGTGGTGGGGACCAAGATACTGTGTCGGTGGTCATTGTCAGGACATCTGGTTCCTGAGGACACTGTAAGAAAATGAAAAAAAAAAATATTCCAGCGATGTAATCCATTCTCGATCTCCAGCGATGTAATCCATTCTCGATCTCCAGCGATGATCTCCAGAGATTCCCGTTGCATCAGGGGGGGTGAAGTCACCTGTACACCTTGTCTCTCTGGCCCCGCCCTCAGCTATATAAGAGCTGTCAGGCTGTCGGCGTGTCATTCGTCGGGTGCCTCCAGTGGAGGCAGGATCGTCTGCGTCGTATCCTCGCTGGAGATCATCACTTGGAGATCATTGCTGGAGATCATCGCTGAAATCTTTTTTTAATTTTTTATTTTTAATAAAGGACTTGTCCCAAGTCTCCTGTCGTTTTAAACATTTTGACAAATTTTTTGTGAAATGGTAGGGTTACAATGTACCCCTTACCAATTCACATGGGGTGGCCGGATCTGGGGGTCCCCTTTGTTAAAGTGGGCTTCCTGATTCCGATAAGCCCCCCGCCCGCAGACCCCCACAACCACCAGGCAAGGGTTGTGGGGATGAGGCCCTTGTCCACATCAACATGGGGACATCCTCCCCATGTTGAGGGCATGTGGCCTGGTACAGTTAAGGAGGGGGGATGCTCTCTTGTCCCCCCTCTTTTCCTGCAGCCTGCCAGGTTGTGTCCTCAGATAAGCATCTGGTATGGATTTTCGGGGGGGAACCCCACACCATTTTTTTTACATTTTGGCACAGAGTTCCCCTTAAAATCCATACCAGACCTGAAGGGTCTGTTATTGATTTTCTGGGGGGAACCCCATGCCATTTTTTGTAAATTTGGAGCAGGGTTCCCTTTAAAGGGGTTGTAAAGGATCTTTTTTTTTTTTTTTTTTAAATAACAAACAAGTTATACTTACCTCCACTGTGCAGCTCGCCCAGAACCTAGTCTTTTGGGGTCCCTCGGTAGGGTCCCTTCTGGGTTCAGTAAGGCTGCAGATTGGCACAGTGAGGCTGAGATGGGCACATTGAGGCTGCATTGTTGGTGACGATGAGGCTGCAAATGGGCACAGTGGGGCTGCATTGTTTTCACTGATGGGGCTGCAGATGGGCATAGTGAGGCTGCATTGTTGGCACAGTTTGGCTTCATTGATGGTCACAGTGAGGCTGCATTGATGGGCACAGTGAGACTGTAGATTGGGCACAGTGAGGTTGCATTTATCTCTAATATCATGTCTGCAGTCTCTGACCATCTCCTGTGTCATGCATGCAGTCTCTGGCCATCTCTTGTGCCATGTCTGCAATCTATGACCATCTCTTGTACCATATGTGCAATCTATGACCATCTCTTGTATCATGTCCTCAGTCTCTGACCATCTCTTGTGTCATGTCCAGAGTCTCTGACCATCTCTTGTATCATTTCCACAATCTCTAATCATCTATAGTATCATGTCTGCAGTCTCTGACCATCTCTTGTATCATGTCCGCAGTCTCCGACCATCTTGTGTATCATGTCCACAGTCTCTGATCATCTTTTGTATCATGTCTGCAATCTCTGAGGAGGTCAGTGACAATGTTGCCAGGCCAGTCTGAGGGGGGAGTTACTGATGTAAGAAGGGAAGTGATTACAATAATGTAGGGGGCACTGATATAAAGGTTTCCCCCTTATATCAGTAACTCCACCTCCTTACCTTAGTGTATTCTTTCTGCTGAAGGTGGTCTCTAGCCACCAGTGTCACCCCTCCCCCCACATTCCTGGGGTTCCCCTTGATGATTGCTCCACTTTTACTACCTTTAACTGGAATTTGCTTTTATATATATATACTTTAAAATGCATGGTTTTCCTTTTTTTGAACAAAGAATGATATTTTGCTGTTGGTCTGGTATAAAAATGCTATGGGGCTGGTGTGATTTTTTTTCCAGGGCTGGTTTTTGTTCCCAGTACCTCATTCATTTTTTTCATGCAGTTTGGGCATGATGCTAATTTTGAACTTTGCAGGTTTTCTTCTATATAATTGTTTGCTTTTGTGACTTTAAAAAGTAATATTCTCACTTGCACACAAGTTTACAGTGAATCCATACTTTATCAACAACGATAGATCATGTCCTAATAAAACACAGACAATAATTGCTGTTGGGCTTTATGAATAAATTGATATTTCCTGCTTAGCATAAATGCTTTTTCTATGTAAGAAGATTAATAAAATTGAGTAGATGCCATTTTCACCTCAGGATAAATTTTGTCATTTTGATAGAAATCAGCAATGTAATTAACCTTTGTAAGCTTGTACGTTTCTAAAACATGTTTTAAAGTGAGTTTGATGATTTTGCAGTTGCGGAGATGCTTCGATTTGGGCCCTGATTACAAAGTGCTAGTTTTGCACAATTGTTACACCTGCTTTATTTGGGAAGATTTCTTTGAATTCTATTTATATTCTATTTATGTATAGCATTTTGCATAGCAAGTACATTTGCAACTACTGATAAAAACTTATGATCAACCAAACATTTATTTGTGTTTAACATACTGTACATCAGTACCTAGGGTTCTTGCACATATTTCACAAAACTAAATGCAATCTTACACAATACATATTAGGCCAAGTGGGCCAGCTTAAAAAGCTGTTCTCATCACAGTCAGATAATAAATTCAGTTATGAAAAGTACAGTTATATTTATTTTATTCAGCCATAAGGCAGAAGCAAAGTAAAGAATATGAGGCCATATCTTTAATACCATCTAGAATCTATGGAGTTGATTTACTAAAGGCAATTAGGCTGTGCACATTCCAAGGGAATTTGCCCTAGAGCAGTGGTTCTCAACTTTTCTAGTGCCCCCTTGATAAAATGTAAAAAGTTTTGGGGACTCCTAACAGCAAAATTATTTTTGTAGCGAGGGTTGTCAGCACCCAAGGCAAGACAAGTAATTTCGCCCCTAATCCATTTACCAGCCCCTTTCTTTTCAAAATTAACATAGTGAGTGATTGGTATGAGAGAGTGAGAGCGATAACACCAAATTTAACACACCTGCTCCCCATTCACACCTGAGACCTTGTAACACTTACGAGTCACATGACACTGGGAGGGAAACTGGCTAATTGGACCCAATTTGGACATTTTCACTTAGGGGTGTACTCACTTTTGTTGCCAGCATTTTAGACATTAATAGCTGTGTTATTTTGAGGAGACAGCAAATTTACACTGTTATACAAGCTGTACACTCGCTACTTTACATTGTATCAAAGGGTAATTTCTTCAGTGTTGTCACGTGAAAAGATATAATAAAATGTTTACAAAATGTAAGGGGTGTACTCCCTTTTGTGAGATACTGTATATGCCACAGGTCACCATCTCCCTAGTAGGGACCCCAGTGCATTACTTTGCCCATGATTCTATTATGATGGCACCGTACAATGGTGTGTAGGAGAGGATAGCGGAGGGTATCACAGTGGGTAGTATGTACATGAGAGGGGTGCAAAGTGTATGGTGGGGGTAGTATGTACATGAGATGGGTGTGGGGTGTATGGTGGGGGTAGTCTGTACAAGAGAGGGGTGCGGAGTGTATGGTGTGGGGTAGTATGTACATGAGAAGGGTGTGGAGTGTATGGTGGGGGGTAGTCTTTACAGGAGAGGGGTGTGGAGTGTATTGTGTCGGGTAGTATGTACATGAGAGGGGTGTGGAGTGTATGATGGGGGTAGTATGTACATGAGAGGGGTGCAGAGTGTATGGTGGGGGGTATTATGTACATGAGAGGAGTGCACATGGTAGAAAAGTGGTATATGGTGTGAATGAGCCCTAATTTATTGCTCCATCACTGCAGAGGCCACCTTGCAGTGGCATGCATGGAGCAACTGAAGTTAGCAGCACAGCACCAGAACTGGCCTCCCACCCTGCTGCAGACACAAAGCTGCCAGCTCACCTCCTTCCACACATCCAGTGTCCTGTCACAGAACGAACTCCTGCATGTGCATGCATTCCTCCTGGTTTCAGCAGCGTCTGGCACCTCTATATTCTGTCTGCAGGCAGAGCTGGAGGACACTGAGAGGGGGCGCTGGAGAGTGCCAAGAGTGGCACAGGGAAGAAACTGCAAGTCGGTGCGGCACTGGTGATATAGCAGCTCTACCGGCCTGGCTCACTCATCCATCTGGCTCAATCAGTGGGGACACTGACAGTGGGACATTCCCTCCCACTCTCACACACACTTCAGGTAACTTGGGTGGCCGCGAGGCCCCTGGGAGTGTGATGCCTAAGGCGACCGTCTAATTTGCCTAATTAGAGAGCGGCCTCTGGACGCCTGCCTTTACACGCACATGAACTTTAATGGCATCCCAGTCTTAGTCCGTAGGATTCAATATTGAGTTGGTCCACCCTTTGCAGCTATAACAGCTTCAACTCTTCTGGGAAGGCTGTCCACAAAGTTTAGGAGGGTGTCTATGTCTTACCATTCTTCCACAAGCGCATGGTAAGGTCTGGCACTGATGTTGGACAAGAAGGCCTGACTTGCAGTCTCTGCACTAATTCATCCCAGAGGCATTCTATCGGGTTGAGGTCAGCACTCTGTGCAGGCCAGTCAAGTTCCTTCACCCCAAACTCACTCATCCATGTCTTTATGGACCTTGCTTTGTACACTGGTCCAAGTCATTTGGTGGAGGGGGATTATGGTGTGGGGTTGTTTTTCAGGGGTTGGGCTTGGACCCTTAGTTCCAGTTAAGGGAACTCTTAAGGTGTCAGCATACCAGGGCATTTTTGACAATTTCATGCCCCTAACTTTGTGGGAACAGTTTGGGGATGGCCCCTTCCTGTTCCAACATGACTGTGCACTCGTGCACAAAGCAAGGCCCATAAAGACATGGATGTGTGAGTTTGGGGTGGAGGAACTTGACTGGCCTGCACCTCAACTGATAAAACACCTGTCATACTTACCTCCACTGTGCAGTTCATTTTGCACAGAGTCGCCCCGATCCACGTCTTCTGGGGTCCCTCGGCGGCTGTCTCTGGTCCTCCCCGCAATTACTCACCACAGTCATGAGAGAGCTCGCATGGTGGTCAGTAATTGCGGGCGCGCTCCCATGATACAGCGAGCGGCCATAGCGGCTCACTGTATCACTCGGCCCCGCCCCTCGGCGCGCGTGTCACTGGATGTGATTGACAGCAGCGCCAGCCAATGGCTGCGCTGCTCTCAATCATATCCGCTCTAGCCAATCAGTGGCCAGGCTGAGCGGCGAAGAGGATATCGGGAGTGCGCGGGACTTTCGACGGGTCAGTTAAGTAAAACGGGGGCTCGGAGGGGGCTGGCAACACCAGATGTTTTTTTACCTTAATGCATAGATTGCATTAAGGTAAAAAAAAAAATTCATTTACAACTCCTTTAAGTCCCAATACTTTTGGTAATCTAGTGTAGCATTGTATGCAATTGGAATTCTGACTATCTGACTATCTTCAGACGGGACAGGGCAATCTGATGCCAGCGTTTGGAATACTTAATACATCTGTCAAGCAAAAGTGTAAAATAATATCTGACTGTCCAGAAGAAGCATTTTTTTCTGCTGAGATGTTAGCTTAGCATTAGACATACCATGCAGGGTTTGGTTTGCAAGCAATAACTGGATATCACTACAAAACATTTTACGGTACATTAAATTCAATCTGAAGTTGACCAAAGCTCTTAGAGTGACCATCTTCAAACAGAGGATACAAATATTTTATACCACAAGCTGCCCACGCCTAAGGATTTAGAAGTTTAAAAGGAAAGATTTATCCATAGTGCCTTATTAGCAAATGTAAGTTGGGCGAGGTAATACAAATAGAAAGTTAGGAATGTATGGCTTACATTTAAAGTAGGCATCCCAAAGGTACCTAGGGGTCAGGTGATGATTATATAGAAAATATATCTTCACAGTTGTCATGTCTACATGTTATATTCTCTTCTGTTTTTAATATAAAACTCATTAAAACTTATTGGAAATAAAACTATTAGGTCATTGCATTCTGGACTTAAAGAAAATGACTTGATGAATAATATAGAGAATCCAGATAAAGTGTTGGGAATTTGGGGAAATTAATTTCTCACTTCCTGTTTCTTCTCAGTAAGCTTGCCCCGATCATCCATGGGTGCTAGTCAGCCAGAACAGCTTACTGAGGAGGAACAGGAAGTGAGAAATTCAGACAAAGAAAAAAAAACATTTAGAAGGGAAATCGAAGGAAAATGTTAGTGAACCAACAATGCACTAGCTTAACCACTTAAATGCAGGTAAAGGACCAGGCCCCTTTTTGCGATTCGGGACTGCGCCGCTTTAACTGACAATTGCGCGGTCGTGCGACGTGGCTCCCAAACAAAATTAGCGTCTTTTTTTTCCCACAAATAGAGCTTTCTTTTGGTGGTATTTGATCACCTCTACGTTTTTTTTTTTGTGCTACCGGTATATACAAAAATAGAGTGACAATTTTGAAAAAAATGCAATATTTTTTACTTTTTGCTATAATAAATATCCCCCAAAAATATATCTAAAAAAAAAAAATTTCCTCAGTTTAGGCCGATACGTATTCTACATATTTTTGGTAAAAAAAATCGCAATAAGCTTTTATTGCTTGGTTTGCGCAAAATTTATAGCGTTTACAAAATAGGGGATAATTTTATTGCATTTTTATTAATTATTTTTTTTTTACTACTAATGGCAGCAATCAGCGATTTTTTTCGTGACTGCGACATTATGGCGGACACTTCGCACAATTTTGACACATTTTTGGGACCATTGTCATTTTCACAGCAAAAAATGTATTTAAAATGCATTCTTTATTGTGGAAATGACAGTTGCAGTTTGGGAGTTAACCACAGGGGGCGTTGAAGGGGTTATGTTTCACCTAGTGTGTGTTTACAACTGTAGCGGGTGTGGCTGTAGGAGTGACGTCATCGATTGTTTCTCCCTATAAAGGGGATGACACAATCGATGCAGCCGCCACAGTGAAGCATGCGGCTCTCCCCGTTCTTCAGTTCCGATCGCTGGACCCCAGTGGCGATCGGGTCTGCGGGTCCCGGAGCGCCCGCGACCCACGGCTGGGTAGATGGACAGGACGTGCTGGTACGTCCATCTGCCCAGCCGTGCCATTCTGCCGACGTATATGTACAGGCGGCGGTCCTTAAGTGGTTAAAGGAACCTATTTAGAAAAAACAAAATAACATTTACAACCCCTTTAAGGGACTTTCACTGCCTAATCTTTAGCAGTAAAATGTTTAGATAAATGAAAATATTTATTTGCAGAAAATGGTAGCTAGACACTAATGATTCAGTATTTTACCACTTCAATACAGGACACTTATACCCCCTTCCTGCCCAGACTAGATTTCAGGTCTCAGCGCTCTAGCACTTTGAATGACAATTACTCAGAACTTTCTTTTGGTGGTATTTGATCGCTCCTGTGTTTTTTATATTTTGTGCTAAAGTCTACAAGCAATGGTGCAAATCATTTAAAATTAATCACACCTGATCACACCTGGTGTACTGATGGCCTATCTTATTTATTGAGGCCCTGAAATGTCACGACAGTACCAATATCCCCAAAATTACCCCTTTTTGGAAAGTAGACAGTCCAAGGTATTTAGTAAGAGGCATTGTGAGGTTTTTTTTGAAGCTGTAATCTTTTTACAAATTCTTTGGAAAATTAAGACATTTTTCTTTCTTTTTTTTTTACACAAAATTGTCATAATAACAAGTTATTTCTCACACACAACATATGCATACTTCCAATTACACCCCAAAATACATCCTGCTACTCCTCCACATATGTGAGACTTTTTCACAGCCTGGCCACATACAGAGGCCCAACATGCAGGTGTTATAGGAGCATAAATTACACATCTAAATTTCATTCCTACCTATCACACTTTTGAAGGTCCTGGAGGTTCAAGCACACACCCCAACAATCTATGAGGCACTATGAGTCTTTTGAACATTTCATTTTTTTCCACAAGTTTTGGGAAAATGTGGAAAGAAACTTAAAACTTATTTTTTCTAACACAAGGTAGTCCGTTTAGAAGATTTTTTCCAACATATAGCATGTACATTACACCCCAAAATACATTCTGCTACTTGTCCTGAGTATGACGATACCACATGTGTGAGACTTTTACACAGCCAAGCCATATAGAGAGGCCCAACATGCAGGAAGCATCTAGAAGCATAAATGACACATTTAATTTCCTGATGACCTATCACACCTTTGAAGGTCCAGGACAGTGGAATTACCCAAACATTACCCCATTTTGGAAAGCAAATACCCCAAGGTATATTCTATGAGGCATAATGAGTCATTTGAACATGTCATTTTTTTCCAAAAGTTTTGGGAAACATGGAAAGAAAATGAAAATTTATTATTTTTACATAAAGTTGTCAATTTATACGATTGTTCTCAAAAATTTAGGCCACAATGTATACTGCAATGTATACGGCTACATTTCTTTGGTGAAAATAACATAGCTCAGTGTTTATTACTTAGGGCTCGATTCAGAAAGCCTGGCGTATTTTTCTGCTGGCGTAACGTATCTCAGATACGTTACGCCGCCTTAACTTAGGGCGCAAGTTCCGTATTCATAAAGAACTTGCGCCCTAAGTTACGGCGGCGTAGCGTATGAGGTCCGGCGTAAGCCCGCCTAATTCAAATGTGGATGATGTGGCCGTGTTTTATATAAATTTAGTGTGACCCCACGTACTTGACGTTTTTTATAAACGGCGCATGCGCCGTTCGTGAAAGAATCCCAGTGCGCATGCTTGAAAATACGCCGCAAATCGTCAATGCTTTAGACGTGAACGTAACTTATGTACAGCCCTATTCGTGAATGACTTACGCAAACTATGTAAAATTTTCAAAATTCGTCCATACTTAACATTGCGTACGCCTCATATAGCAGGGGTAACTTTACGCCGGAAAAAGCCTAACGTAAACAACGTAAAAAAATGCGCCGGGTGGACGTACGTTTCTGAATCAGCGTATATACCTATATACCATATTCCTTGCGTAAATCGACGAAAGCGCCACCTAGCGGCCAGCGTAAATATGCAACTAAGATACGACGGCGTAAGAGACTTACGCCAGTCAGATCTTAGCCTAATTTCGGCATATCTTGCTTTCTGAATACAGAAAGAAGATACGCCGGCGCAGCTTTGAATTTACGCGGCGTATCAATAGATACGCCGGCGTAAATTCTTTCTGAATCTAGCCCTTAGTCTGTAGGAAAGTTAGGAAAATCGATCAGTCCTTTCTTGAAGCCCAAAAATACCAGGACAGTACAAATGTTCCCCAAATTACCAATTTTTGGAAAGTATGTCCAAGATGTTTAGTAAGAGGGACGGTGAGTTTTTTTAAGTTGTAATTTTTTTGTCACAACAAGGAAGGAAGAAATAATAAAAATTATTTTTTTTCACAATTCACCAGTGCAGTACAATCATCATATAACTGGTGTGGTAATGATCAGGGACAATGACTGGTGACAGTATGTAAAAAAAAAATTACTTATTTTTAAAAAGAAACTTTACATATTGTTTTTTGTTATTACATTTTTGTTCTTTTTTTAAGATATATATTTTTTCCATACTGTGACCACAGCAACACAGTGGGGCAGATCCAGGTAGAATTGCATGGGGGCAGCGTATGGGAGATACGCTACGCCGCTGTAACTTACTTTTTGATGCTTCGAATCCAGAAAGAATTTGCGCCGTAAGTTACAGCGGCGTAGTGTATCTCTCGCGGCGTAACGGCACCTAATTCAAATCGGCGAGTAGGGGGGCGTGTTTCATTTAAATGAAGCGCGTCCCCACGCCTAACGAACTGCGCATGCTGTCCCTAAATTTCCCGCCGCGTGCATTGCGCTAAATGACGTCGCAAGGATGTCATTGGTTTTGACCTGGACGTAAATTACGTCCATCCCGATTCATAAACGACTTACGCAAAAAAAAAAAAAATTAAATTATACGCGGGAACAACGGCCATACATAACATTGAGTACGCCACGAAATAGCAGCTTTAACTATACGCCGAAAAAAGCCGAATAGAGACGACGTAAAGGAATGCGCTGGCCGCTCGTACGTTTGTGGATCGTCGGAAATAGCTAATTTGCATACTCGACGCGGAAAACAAAGGGAACGCCACCCAGCGGACGCCGAACAATTGCATCTTAGATCCGAAGGCGTACGAAGATGTACGCCTGTCGGATCTAACCCAGATGCCGTCGTATCTTGTTTTGAGGATTTAAAACAACGATACGACGCGGGAAATTTGAAAGTATGCTGGCGTATCAGTAGATACGCCGGCGTACTCTCTCTGTGGATCTGCCCCAGTGTTACCAAAGTAACACTGTACTACTCTGGGAAGGAGATCAGGATTTTTCTTTTTGCACAATATTGCTTAAACTTGCCAGACCATTGTTCCTAATTTTTACTGACAGTCTACTGAGTGGAATGGCACCAGCTGAAAAAAGCCAATGTAGCACCAATATTTAAAAAGGGACCAAAATACATTCCTGGGAATTACAGATCAGTGAGCCTAACATTATTAGTATGCAAACTCTTGGAGGGGAAGGTAAGAGGCTATATACAAGATTTTAGTAATGAGAACGGTATCATTAGCAGTAATCAGCATGGATTCATGAAGAATCGTTCTTGCCAAACCAATCTATTAACCTTCTATGAGGAGGTGAGTTGCCATCTAGATAAAGGAAGGCCGGTAGACGTGGTGTATCTGGATTTTGCAAAAGCATTTGATACAGTTCCCCATAAATGCCTACTGTACAAAATAAGGTCCGTTAGCATGGACCATATGGTGAGTACATGGATTGAAAACTGGCTACAAGGGCGAGTTCAGAGGGTGGTGATAAATGGGGAATACTCTGAATGGTCAGGGGTGGGTAGTGGGGTCCCCCAGGGCTCTGTGCTGGGACCAATCCTGTTTAATTTGTTCATAAATGACCTGGAGGATGGGGTAAGCAGTGCAATCTCTGTATTTGTGGATGATACTAAGCTAAGCAGGGCAATAATTTCTCCGTAGGATGTGGAAACCTTACAAAAAGATCTGAAGAAATGAATGCGGTGGGCAACTAAATGACAAATGAGATTTAATGTAGAAAAATAAGGGATTAACTCTAGAGATAAAATGATAATTCTGCTCTACAAGACTCTGATCCGGCCACACCTAGAGTATGCTGTCCAGTTCTGGGCACCAGTCCTCAGGAAGGATGTACTGGAAATGGAGAGAGTACAAAGAAGGGCAACAAAGCTAATAAAGGGTCTGGAGGATATTAGTTATGAAGAAAGGTGTGAGCACTGAACGTATTCTCTCTGGAGAAGAGACGCTTGAGAGGGGATATGATTTCAATTTACAAACACCATACTGGTGACCCCACAAGAGGGATAAAACTTTTTTGCGGAAGGGAGTTTAACAAGACACGTGGCCACTCATTAAAATTAGAAGAAAAGAGGTTTAACCTTAAACTACATAGAAGGTTCTTTACTGTAAGAGAGGCAAGGATGTGGAATTCCCTTCCACAGGCGGTGGTCTCAGCGGGGGGGCTTCGATGGTTTCAAGAAACTATTAGATAAACACCTGAACGACCACAACATACAGAGATATACAAGGTAATACTGACATATAATCAGTAACATAGCTTGGACTTGATGGACTTGTGTCTTTTTTCAACCTCACCTACTATGTAACTAAGTAACTATGATTCAGTGTTTATTATTGTGATTAGCTGTAATTGGCCATAGCCAATCACAGCGGCGGTAGCCTGCTGTGCGCAGCACGTATGGGGGATCTTGGTCCATGTGTGGGTCTAGGGCACTGCCACCCTCCCACCACCAAAGGGGGCGTACATAAATATTAAAATCTTAATTTATATCTCTTTGGCCTATTTAATATTATTAATAATATTGAATTGAGCTCATGTAATCAACCTAAAATATACATTTTTTAGAACATAACATGTTTTCATAATAATAACATATTTATTCTATAATAATAATAATAATAATAATATTTTTTTCCATAATAATAATAATTGAGCTCATGTGGTCAGCCAATCGATTATTATTATTATTATGGAAAAAAAATCACAGGACCCTTTTCAAATCTGCACCGGACATGTGTGGACTGGCTCCATTGAAAGTCAGTCACGCTCACATCTTATGCAAATTGGGTGCAGTGTAAAAGGTATCCAATTTGCATATATGTGAACCCATCCTTAAGCCTCGTACACATGATCCGATTGTTGGCCAACTGAGTGTCTGATTTTTGTCCAAAGGGCGTGTGCCGGGAACTTGTCTTGCCTACTAACGGTACACAATTTTTGGTCAACAAATACGAATGTAGTGAGGTACTACAAGAAATTTCAGCTCTGAAGCGCCACCCTTTGGGCCCCTTCTGCAAATTTCGTTTTTGGTGAGCATTGATTCTGAGCATGTGTGTTTGTACTTTCGACTTTTGTGTGACGGAATTGTGTACAGATGATACGAAAATCAGACAACAGACCGCTGTCCGCCGAACATTTACTGGCCTGCCAGCCATTTGTTGGCCGAAAAGTAGACAATTGTCTGAAGGAGCATACTAAATAATCGGATCGTGTGTACGAGGCTTAACACAATGTGCCCACTAAAAATATTGTATTAAATAGGCAACTAAGGGATGCTAATACAACAAGGTTGCCTTGCAATACTACTTTAATAGAGTAAATTACAATTACATTTGATGTAGGTTAATAAAGGGGGTCCAAGCTCTCTCAACAGTTGTAGTTTGGATATATGTGAAAGCGCTGTTATCCATAAAGTTTGGCATCTGCAGCTAATGGTAAAGATGAAATACACTGCATCTGAGCACCACAAACCAAAAATGGTATTTAATTTATCTTTAACCGCTTCAGCCCCGGACCATTTTGGTGGTCAAATACCAGACCGCTTTTTGCGATTCGGCACTGCGTCGCTTTAACTGACAATTGTGCGGCCGTGCGACGTGGCTCCCAAACAAAATTGACGTCCTTTTTTCCCACAAATAGAGCTTCCTTTTGGTGGTATTTGATCACCTCTGTGATTTTTATTTTTTGCGCTATAAACAAAAAAAGAGCGACAATTTTGAAAAAAAAACAATATTTTTAACTTTTTGCTATATTTAAATATCCACAAAAAAAATATATATATATATATATAAAAAAAAAACATTTATTTTCCACAGTTTAGGCTGATACATATTCTTCTACATATTTTTGGTAAAAGAAAAAATGCAATAAGAGTTTATTGATTGGTTTGCGCAAAAGTTATAGCTTCTACAAAATAGGGGACTGTTTTATGACATTTTCATTAATAATTTTTTTTTTTTTTTTACTAGTTATGGCGGCGATCAGCGATTTTTATTGTGACTGCAACATTATGGCGGACACATGGGACACTTCTGACACCATTTTGGGACCATTGTCATTTTTACAGCGATCAGTGCTATAAAAATGCACTGATTACTGTAAAAATTACACTGGCAGTGAAGGTATTAACAACTAGGTGGCTAGGCAGGGGTTAAGTCAGTACTAGTGAGCGATTCTTACTGTTAGGGGGCGTGGCTAAACGTCACTGATGACCGTTCCCGATCGGTCATCAGTGACAGCGTCACTAAGCAGAATAGGGGAATGCCTTGTTTACAAAGGCATTCCCCTGTTCTGCCCTTGCCGACTGCAATCGCGGGCCTCCCGGGAACATCGAGTTCTTGGGACGTGCGGCCGCACCCACGAAGCACGCGGCGGGCGTGTGCGCCCGCTGGGCGGCAAATTTAAAGGGACGTACCTGTACGCCAATATGCCTGCCCGTGCCATGTTGTCGACGTACATAGTCGTGCGGCGGTCGGCAAGTGGTTAATATTCAAAGTAAACTCATTCTTCCATCCATGTATCCATGCTTTATTTTGCTAAGAAATCACTTTAAAAAACACTCCCTAGCATTTCTGGCCATGGTCATCTTGAATCAATCTGCCCTTAGCTCAGGCATGCAGGCAAGAGGGTGTGCTTAGCTAAGAAAACCCATCATCTCCCTCCTGAAGACTCCTGAGATGTATGACATCATTTGTCCAGTCCTGGAAACCAGGAAGTAACTGAAGAAATTACAAAAAAAAGTTTAAAACAAGTAAATATGATATACTTTTTTGTCTATTTACTAATGCTATTAGCATAAGGATAAAAAAAAGTCAACGTCGATTGAGAGAGTGAAGTTTTGCTTGAATTCATTTGTAAACAAAAAAGACAGAAAAAAAAAATTGGATAAAAAAAAAAATACATGGCTGCATATGTTTGTTCTTCAACAGATCTTTAATCTGAGCCAGTGTTAAAAAAATGTCTCTGGCCTGAACGGATTTGGCAGGCTAAAGTGATGCGCCAGCGTTGGCACTGGCAGAAATACTGGTGTGTTGGAGAGGATCTGTGGGCTTTGTGCACTTGTGTGAGCTGCTCAATATAATTGATTTAATAAAAAGCAAAGCACAATTTACACCATTTACACGTCTGTAATGGCAAAATGTGCTGGCAGATGCATCAGTAGGTCCAGTATACCAGTATATAAACATTATTTTTCTTTAGTGTTTGCTATATATGTTGTGTCACATACATTGCCATGGGTTGTGCACTATATCCAATTCAGAACTGAAAAAAAAAAAAAAAACTATTAATTTGTTTCAAAGTTTAAAACATGTATGTTGTGTCTGAAAAATTTTAATAATAAAAATACAAAAACACACTATTTAAACATAAAAAAAAACATAAAAAAAAAAGACACAAAAAAACACAACTAGAAACACAAAGGTAAAATGAGTGCTGTAAATAAAAAAGGAGATCCACGTACATGCATGATCATCAGGTGACTATTCCAATAGTAACTTTGAATATGATTTTAAATTAAAAATGTTAGAGACAGTGTGATTAGGCATACTTTTTCAAATTAAAAAAATTATTTGGATTTAGCATTAGATATATTGGCGGAGGTTTACTAAAACTGGTGCACACAGAATCTGGTGCAGTCGTGCATAATAACCAGCTTCCAGGTTTTATTGTCACTTGTTCATTGAGCCCTGGTTTACACTGGAGCATTATGACATGCGATTTGACATGTCAAATCGCATGTCAAATCGGCAGTAATCGCTGTCAATGGCACCGCATATGCGGTGCTGCACCGATTTCAAAAAGTCGTTTCTGTACTACTTTTGGCAATTTTGGGCTGCGATTTACATTGACATCTGTGCAGAAACCTACGCTGATGTCTTTGAAATCGCAGCGAAAATCGGGACTGACATGCGGGAGTGAAATCGTGCGAGTTCAGCTGAACACACACGGCTTCATTCCTGCAGCTCAGTGTGAATCTGGGCTTCAGAAGCTGAAATTTGAAGCTGATTGGTTACTATGCACAGCTGCACCAAATTCAGTGTGCAACAGTTTAAGTAAATCTGCCCCATTATTTCATGTTAAATGCATGCATACTAAGTACAATGTGTATTCATTACCTTTTACAGAGATTACAGTACTACCCCTGCAAATACACTAAATTACCAAAAGTATTGGGACACCCGCCACGCACATGAACTTTAATGGCATCCCAGTCTTACGGGTCAATTCACAAATAATTACTGCATGTGATAAGGGTGTCATATTACTCATGTGCATACATTATTGCGTGCGGTAAATAAAGTCCAATTCATAAAAAGATAAAAAAAAATAACGATTATGCGGTATCTACCAGGGGGAAAAAAATGTGCTGGTAAATATTGCATAAAAAGCTCAAAAGTCCAATTCACAAATGGACCAGAGAGTAAAAAAAGCATGCAATATTTATCACCAGGGTTCGCTGGCGGTATCGCATGCGGTATTTGTCAAAAAATAGCATGGTCGAGAGGACCCCCCACGCAGTTTTTTTTACAAATAGCTGGTTGCTAAGGCCTCGTTGTCCTTAAAGGGTTTGTAAAGGAATTTTTTTGTATCTTAATAGCTTCCTTTACCTTAATGCAGTGCTGTTTTCATGTCCTCATTGTTCGTTTTTGCTCTCAAGTTGCTGTAACTCTTCTCTGATCTCCACACTTCCTGGTTGTCTGTTTCCTGATAACCACAGTACTGGGAGCTTGCTCTCTGTGGTCACTAACCACAGTACTGGGAGCTTTCTCTCTGTGGTCACTAATCAAGGAGGTGTGATTACTGTGTGTCCAAAACCCCTCAACACCAATCAGTTTCATTTCCAAACCATCACTGCCCTGTATTGGCTCTGTGGCTCTGTACAGCAGAGGCAGGAAACAACATGCAAAAACGAAACTAGAAACTACAGGTACATTATATGATTGATTTTTATCTATTTTTAATCGTTTTTAAAAGGAATCAGTTAACTATTATGTCTCTATACCCTGTAAACAGTCATTTCAGCAAAAAATGTTTTTTTTATTTACAACTCCTTTAAGGCCCCTTTCACACTGGGCGGATCAGTAATGATCCGGCCTCCGTGTGCTCCGTAAGCTCAGCGGGGATCGCTCCGTTGATCCCCGCTGAGCCGGCGGATGACAGGGCTGTCCCTGCACACTGGGTCTTTTCTCCGCTCTCCCCTATGGGGGGATCAGATGAATACGGACCGTATGTCCGTGTTCATCCAATCCACTCTGCAGACAGAGGAAAAAATTGAGTTTTCTTCTGTCTGCAAAATCGGAAGTTTGCGGAGGTGGACGATTACGGGTGTCAGCAGATGTTTATCCGCTGACACCCGCAATCTCATTATGTCCCTTTTTCATCCGCAAACAGATGGATGAAAAAGCAGACATACGGTCCGCACGTGTGAAAGGGGCCTAGCAGCCAATGACCCCACTGTAGGGTGAATGTTAAAAAAAAAAAAAACAGCGTGGTGTCCCCCCCCCCCCCCCTTCGGGTCTGGTATGGGTTTTAAGGCAAACCCTACACCAAAATTTGACAAGGGCCTCATCCCCAGTAATAAAAACACACACATTTTTTGATAATTTCTTTAATAAAAAAATCAATCACACCGCCCCCCGGCCTAAAAAACAAAACAAAAAACAGACACTCCCTCTGTCAATGAAGGCTGGCTGCCTACTGCAGGCTCTGCCATCTGACATTTTTTTATATAGGTAAGGGACGGGGTTACCTGGCTATGTCACCTGGTGGCCCGCCCCCCAGTCTGTGACATCACAAGGGGCGAAACCACCAAGTGACGTAGCCAGGTAACCCCGTCCCCGTTACCTATATTAGAAACGACAGACGGTGGAGCCTGCAATAGGCAGCCAGCCACCATTGATGGCAGAAGTGTCCTTGTTTTTTTCTTTTTTGGGTAGAGCGGGCAGCATGGTTGACGGTGGATTTACATCGGGGGACACTATTTTTTGGTTTTTATTAAAGGAATTGTCAAAAACTGTGTGTGTGTGTTTTTATTACTTTGTAACACTTTTTTGGTGAATGGGTAGGGGTACCCGATACTCATTCACATGGGGGGCCAGGATCTGGGAGCCCCCTTTTAAAGGGGACTTTGAGGTTCCAATTAGCCCCCTGCCCGCAGACCCCCACAACCACCGGCCTTGGTTGTGGGGATGAGATTCTTGTGGGACACGGTGCTTTGGGGGAGCAGAGCCTGATTTGGTTTAGGAGGGGGCGCTTGCATTTCCCCCCACTTCCTGACCTGCTTGGCTGCATGCTTGGATAACGGTCGGGTATAGATTTTGAGGGGGGACCCTGCACCATTTTTCTTTTACATTTTGGCGTAGGTTCACCTTAAAATCCATACCCTACATTCATCTGTCAGCAGGTAACCCGCTGACAGCTGATGAGTAGTTGGTTGTTAAGGACGCGGCAGCCGGCAACCAGCCCAATGTGGTAAATTACTGTATTAACTAATGTGGTACTTACCGCTAAATCGAACAAATACCGCATTTGGTATTTAACTCAAAATTCTTAGTAAATTGAACACTTGTACAGTTGTTAACTCTTAGTGAATTGACCCCTTAGTCTGTAGGGTTCAATATTGAACTGGCCTACCCTTTGCAGCTATAACAGCTTCAATTCTTCTGGGAAGGTTGTCCACAAGGTTTAGGAGTGTGTCAATGGGAATGTTTGACCATTCTTCCAGAAGCACATTTGTGAGGTCAGGCACTGATGTATGAGAAGGCCTGGCTCACAGTCTCCGCTCTATTGCAGCCCAAAGGTGTTCTATCAGGTTGAGGTCAGGCCAGGCCAGTCAAGTTCCTCCACCCCAAACTCGCTTTTCTTGCAGCCCAAATGCCCAAAAACAAAAAAGTGTTCATAACTCGAAGGTTATATTTTTTTCCTATTGTTTTTTTTTTTTTTTTTTTAAATAAGAACTATTGCTTATAGGTTTACAGTAGAATTGTAAAATAAAATATATTTTGTGGGGATATTATACTAGATAAACGCCAGGTGATTATGTGTGGATATGTTTCTATTATGTTAACTGATTTAAAAGTAGCCTTAACATTTCTCTGTTCTCAAATGCTAATTAATCTCTCTTATACTTCAGAGCCTTTGATACATTTATGACAGACGTGGATTTAGTATAGCTGCAATGCTCCAAGAGGACTTTGATGTTAGTGCACTTCAGCCAAGATTCATGAAAGGCATATCCGCCAGCGTGAGGAGTGCACCATTCATCTTGTCAAGTGGTACTTAGGTCCAAAACTCAGTGGGGACCAGCAGATATTGTGCACAGTTCAAAGTCCTGGGCTAGCTAAATATCAACAAATCACTTGGTACAGTTTACATTGTCATATTTAACACATATACAACGTTTCAGATTTGTGTTCCTCTGCCAAAAAAACACGATTGTGAGTGACAATAAATCTACACCGGGGGACATTTAAAAAAAAAGGACTTGTCAAAAACTGTGTCTGCTTTTTTTTTATTTATTTTTTTTTACCTTTTTAGCACTTTTTTGGTGAATTAGTAAGGGTATGATTTAGAGACCCCCTTGTTACCCCCCCCCACCCCCACCCCAAAGAACTCCACCATGTTGGCATGGTCTGGTATAGTTCAGGGGGAGGCACTTACTCAACCCCCCTTCTCTGACCTGCCAGGCTGCATTCTCAGATAAAAGCCTGATATAGTAGATTGGGGGGGCCCACACTATATTTTTCCATGATTTTTTATGTCGGCTATTTTCTTTGCATTCAGCTGTACAGCTAATAACTCATCAGGTGTGAAAGACGCGCCAGACGCTTTCTATTTAACAACCAGCTATTTACTAATGGTTGTTAAGGATGCCGGCTACCGCCAGCATTAAATTACTGCAAAATTTCACTAGTAAAATACTGCATCACTTCATAAAATATCACATGCTGAATTTTAGTAGCATTTTTTGTAAATACCCAAAAAGTTTTTGAAAAACGCTGAGAGGTATTTTATCGCACAGTTCTTAAAAGGGTAGATACCCTTTTGTGAATAAAGCCCAATGTTCCTCATCCACCATCCAGCTTCCCCCATGCCCTCTTTAACAAGAAAATCTCCTCTATATAACAAAAAAATATGTTATTGCTAACAGTGAATTCCTGCCTGTTTAACTACTTAACCCCCGGACCATATTGCTGGTCAAAGACCAGAGCACTTTTTGCGATTCGGGACTGCGACGCTTTAACTGACAATTGCGCGGTCGTGCGACGTGGCTCCCAAACAAAATTGGCGTCCTTTGTTTCCCACAAATAGAGCTTTCTTTTGGTGGTATTTGATCACCTCTGCGGTTTTTATTTTTTGTGCTATAAACAAAAATAGAGCGACAATTTTGAAAAAAATGAATATTTTTTACTTTTTGCTGTAATAAATATCCCCCAAAAATATATAAAAAAACTTTTTTTTTCCTTAGTTTAGGCCGATACGTATTCTTCTACATATTTTTCGTAAAAAAAAATCGCAATAAGCGTTTATTGATTGGTTTGCGCAAAAGTTACAGCGTTTACAAAATAGGGGGTATTTTTATGGCATTTTTATTAATATATTTTTTTTACTAGTAATGGCGGCGATCAGCGATTTTTTTTCGTTACTGTGACATTATGGCGCACACTTCGGACACTTTTGACACATTTTTGGGACCATTGGCATTTTTATAGCGATCAGTGCTATAAAAATGCATTGGATTACTATAAAAATGCCACTGGCAGTGAAGGGGTTAACACTAGGGGGCGGGGAAGGGGTTAAGTATGTTCCCTGGGTGTGTTCTTACTGTGGGGGGGGGGGTGGCCTCACTAGGGGAAACACTGATCCTCTGTTCATACATTGTATGAACAGAAGATCAGCATTTCCCCCGCTGACAGGACCGAGAGCTGTGTGTTTACACACACAGCTCCCGGTCCCCGCTCTGTAACGAGCAATCGCGGGTGCCCGGCGGCGATCGCGCCCGCCGGGCACACGCACGGGAGTCGGGGGCGAGCGGGGGGCGCACGCGCGCCCCCTAGTGGCCGCTCGAAGAGCGGACGTATAGCTACGGGCTCTCGCCCAGGAGAGCCGACCTGCCGCCGTATAATGACGGTGGCTGGTCGGCTAGTGGTTAATGGGCCCTAGATAATTGGTGCCATTCGGTACAAGGTGTCTGGGCCCATATAATCATGTATAATGACAATAATCATCTTGAGTACGTCAAAACGAACATTTGAACTCCAGGCAGACATGTCGGTCTCTGTTTTTCAACTGCTTCAACTTTTAGATCTACAACTTTTAGGAGTCCTGAAAAAAACGCCTGTTTTTAAAACTTTTTTTCCATTAATACATGTTCCCTGGGGCAAGACCCGGGTTCTCAAAGACGTTTTCACAGGCGTATATACTATAGACACCCAGCAGGTACAATATTTAAAGGAATTTTTCATTTTTTTATTTAAGCATCATTAAAATCACTGCTCCTGAAAAAACTACTTGGGTAGATTCAGGTACGGGCGCGCAATTTCAAGACGGCGTAGCCTAGCGTGTTAACACTACGCCGCCTTAAGTAAGAGAGGCAAGTACATGATTCTCAAAGCACTTACTTAGGGTGGCGTAGTGTAAACGCGGCGGGCGTAAGGGCGCCTAATTCAAATGGGTTGGAGGGGGGCGTGTTTAATGGCAATGAGGCTTGACCTCACGTTTTTGACGTTTTTAGGCTACTGCGCATGCGCCGGGGCCTACATTTCTCAGTGCGCATTGCGGCTAAGTACGCCGTACGGGCCTATTGATTTCGACGTGGACATAAACTACGTAAATCCCGATTCGCGGACGACTTACGCAAACGACGTAAAAATTTGGAATTTCGCGGCGGGAACGGCGGCCATACTTGACATTACTATTGCACTAGAGCCTAGCTCTAACTTTACGCGGCCTATCTCTTACGTAAACGGTGTAAAAGTACTGCGTCGGCCTGGTGTACGTTCGTGAATCAGCGTATCCCCCTCATTTACATATTCTACGCCGACCGCAATGGAAGCGCCACCTAGCGGCCATCCAAAATATTGCAATCTAAGATAGGACGGCGCAAGCCGTCGTATCTTAGATATGTTTAAGCGTATCTCTGTTTGAGCACACGCTTAAACATAGGTCGGCTTAGATTCTGAGTTAGGTCGGCTTATCTACTGATAAGCCGGCCTAACTCTTTCTGAATCTACCTAATAGTTTTTAAAACTTTTTTTCCATTGATACATGTTCCCTGGGGCAAGACGCGGGTTCTCAAATACGTTTTACGACAATAACTTGCATATTAGGCTTTAAAATGAGCACTTTTGAATTCGAACGTTCGAGTCCCATAGATGTCAATGGGGTTCTAAATTTTCACGCGAACGTTTGGTCTGTTCGAAGGTTCTGGTGCGAACCGAACGGGGGGGTGTTCGGCTCATCCCTAGCAAGGAACCACATGAGGATGTGGAGGAAGGAGAGGTGGAGAATGTGGTGGAAATTGTCACCACAACAGGTCAGTATCTGTCACTACAGCTTCAGGTAATAAGAGATGTAGGCTAGAGATTTAATAATACTTTTTTTTTTTTGGTTTAGGGGATGAACATGTGGCTGAAGAAAGGCCTCGATTCTCCAGTTCGAGTGCCTAAAACATCCTCCTCCAAATCAAGGCATGTAGTAGGGAAATGTACGTCATCAAAAAAAATGGTCTTTATTGAGCAAACCTTTAAGGACATAATTGATGACTTGGGGGGGAAACTAATAAAACCCCCTTTTTTTTGTTCCCAGTTTACATTTTATTTTTTTTCCCCCTTTTTCAAACAAGCCAAAATTTGAAGATGCACACAGTGGGTCAACATGTGCTATCTGCCATCTCAGGATATCTATGTACATGTTTTGAGGGTGCAACCCCTTCCTCACAACTCAAGTAGGTGAAAGGAAGAAGGGGTTGCACCCACAAAACACATCACTCATGATGGCAGATAGCACATGTTGACAATAGGAATCAGGAGGGAAATACCCATTTTTAACCCTAAAAAAAACTGTGTGCATCTTCAAATTTTGGCTTGTCCAGGGGTGACAACACCCCATCTTATTATGGGCAGGTAGACAATTAAAAAAAAAATAGAATGTCTGAGATATTGCCTAGAGGTTTACATTGTTGTATTTTGTGGTATGTTATTTAAAGTTTGGCATTTTTTTTTTCTTATGAAAATGCAAGTTTATGGCAATAAAAAAATAAATAAATGATACACCTCAAATATTTTATGAAGACCATGGGCCAGATCCACATAGATGTAGAACAGCGCAGTGTATCAGAGATACACTACGCCGCCGTACCTTACCTGGCGCATTTTCGAATCCTCAGCGAGTTCGCGCCGTAAGTTACGGCGGCGTAGTGTATTTCTGTCGGCGGATTTGAAATTGGGCAGGGTTGGGGGCGGGTTCCATTTAAATGAAGCGCGTCCCCGTGCCGAATGAACTGCGCATGCGTCGTCCCGAAATTTCCCGACGTGCATTGCGCTAAATGATGTCGCTTGGACGTAATTTTTTTAACGTAGATGTGAGTTACGTCCATCCCTATTCACGGACGACTTACGCAAAAAAAAAATCAAATTTTGACGCGGGAACGACGGCCATACTTAACATGGCAAGTCTACCTATACGCCGCAAAATACCAGCTTTAACTCTACGCCAGAAAAAGCAGACTACAGACGACGTTCGAAAATGCGACGGCAGCGCGTACGTTCGTGGATTGTCGTAAATCGCTAATTTGCATACCCGACACGGAAAACGCCACCCAGCAGATGCCGAAGTATTGCATCTTAGATCCGAAGGCGTACGAAGACGTACACCTGTCGGATCTAACCCAGAAGCAGTCGTATCTTGTTTTGAGGATTCAAAACAACGATACGACGCAGAAAATTTGAAAGTACACCGGCGTATCAGTAGATACGCTGGCGTACTTCTTCTGTGAATCTGGCCCCATGTGTGTGAATATGCACCAAGTAAAATTTATATAAAACAACAACAAAGTGTGGCTTGTTTTTCTCAAATCCCCTATAACTTTTTGTTGTGTTTAGTTTTGGTTTCACCAGTGAAATGGTTGTTAGTTCATAAAGAAAATACACTTGACACTACAAGTAGTACACTAGGAAAAACTAGGAGACAGCTAAAATAAACACAAGAAAGACATCAAAAATGTAATTTAAATACATTTCTTTATGTTTTTTAGAAAGATAATGAGTTTACAGATTGGCTGGCATAGGAATGGCCCCACTAGCCGTAAAATATTTCACATACTTATCCCGGACTGCACGGGCACTTTGGGGGGGCAAGCCAGTACGAGCATGTTCTAGGCCCGGCAAGGTGATTTCACCTGAGGTAAGTCTGGCCTCGGGCCCAACTGTGGCCATATAAGTTGGAGACTGTCTCCTTAGAAAATTGTGAAGAACACAGCAACAAAAAATTATATACTGTATTTTCCGGCGTATAAGACGACTGGGCGTATAAGACGACCCCCTAATTTACCAGGGAAAATTTTGGTTTTGGGATATACTCGCCATATAAAACTATCCCCTTCTACTAGTCTTTCTGGAAGCTGAGGGGTAGCCAGAACCGCTGACAGAAACAGGCTTTTTCAAATCTCACTGTGCCATTACATTACATTACATGCCCCCACTGTGCCATCACTTGCCCCTCACTGTGCAATCACTTGCCCCTCACTGTGCCATCACTTGCCCCCCACTGTGCCATCACTTGCCCCCACTGTGCCTGAACTTGCCCCCCACTGTGCCTGAACTTGCCCCCCACTGTGCGAACAGTGCAATCACTCACGTTTTCCTGAATCGACTACCAGGCCATGACAGTCTCCGTGCTGCGAGCATCAATGATTTGAAAGCCGTGCCTTCTCCTCAGACTGTCCTGTGATAGGCGAAACACAAATTTTCCCAGCAGCGCCTCTGTTCTGTGTTCCGCCTATCACGGACGTCTTCTCATCTCGTCCGAGGATGAGAAGACATCTGTGATAGGAGGAACACAGAACAGAAGCGCTGCTGGGAAGATTTGTGTTCCACCTATCACAGGACACTCTGAGGAGAAGGAGCGGCTTTTAAATCATTGACGCTCGCAGCACGGAGACTGTCACCGGCGTATAAGACGACCCCCGACTTTGGATGCATTTTTTTGCATCCAGAAAGTCGTCTTATACACCGGAAAATACGGTAGTTCCATTTATACGCTGCCATATGCATCGATGTTAAAAATTGGCGGAACCGGCTCGCCATTATCCCGAAGGCGTTTTCCACAACTCTTCGGGCTCTGATCCAGCCAGGTAGTTGAACACCCTCCTCTCTGGGGTGAGGGTCCTCTGGGGGAATGGCCTCATGAGATGCTGTCCCAGGCCAAAGGCTTCATCAGCCAGAAACACAAAGGGGAGTCCTTCCACATTCTCTGCATCCGGTGGCAATACAAGGTCATCACTGTGGAGACGAAGAGCAAATTTCGTCTGCCTAAAGGCTCCCCCATCCAACATCTGGACGTTCTTCCCCACATCCACAAAGAGGAACTCATACTGTGCTGACACCACCGCCATCAGCACAATGCTATGAAACCCCTTGTAGTTGTAATAAAAGGAACCAGAACGGGGTGGTGGCACAATGTGGACGTGCTTCCCATCAATGGCTCCACCGCAGTTGGGGAAGTCCCACCGCGTGGCAAACTCCGATGCCACAGTCTGCCATTCCTGTGGCGAGGAAGGAAGCTGTGGAATCAAACAAGAAAAAAAATTGTACTTTTGCACATAACATTGCAAGCAGATTATACAAAAACATTTTTGGCCAACATCATTATAACATTTATTTTTAAGGAGCATTTAAATACAAAAATATAAGGCCCAATGATCACATTCCTCACCCCCTCTGATGGCTCATTGTAAAAATATAGGGGTGGGGGGGCTAGATGAGTTTGGGAACTCAAAAAACAAAAAACAACTATACTTTAAAACACATTTTAGGGGGGGGGGGGGGGGGACAGCACTACAATGGAGCTGACAAAATACATTGGGAAGTGACTAGGCTAGGTGTGTTTGGGCCCAGGATAGCATGCTGGAGAGGTTAGTGAAATAGGAAATATGCATGTAGGCTAAAAAAGGGGCATTAAAAGCTCACAGCATGCATGGGGGCAAAGGGGACATTCACAGTATATTACAATCATGGCAATTAGGGAAGGAGGAAAGAAATACAATACATTAGCATAAATTAAATACATAGAATGTGATGTTAAAGGAGAAAACTTACCCTCATATAGTCCTCCTGCAGGACTTGTATAATGGCAGAACAGGTATCTGTGATTATGAGGCCCAGAACCTGGGGGGAGATGCCTGTCGTGAACTTCAAGTCCTGAAGGCTTCTCCCAGTTGCCAGATAGCGTAACGTGGCAACTAGCCTCTGCTCAGCGCTGATGGCTTCCCGCATAATGGATCCTGCCTGGTGATATAGGGGGACACCAAAGCCAAGCTGCTAAAAAACAGGGTCAGACATTCTAAGAAAATTCCTGTAATCATCAGAATTATTCTCCTGGATCTCCCGCAGCAGAGGCATATGAGAGAATTGGTCCCTCCGGAGCAACCAATTCTTGGTCCATGAACGCCTCCTCACCCTGTTCATGGCCCCGTCTTGGTCTAAAACAATAAGACCAACACAAACCGACTGCACAGCACGAACTCTAGGACGAGCAGGTGCCTGCAACATGGCTAGAAAACGAACGTCTAATCAGAACGAACGCACTGAAGAACAGCAAGCCCTATGAAGAACGACCTGAAAATCAGAAACGAGCGGACAATAACGCACTGTAAAACAAATACGACCTTCGCGCTTTTCAGTCTTCGTGCTTTCAGATCGTTTTCTGCGGTTCAGTTTGTGCTTGTGGGTTCATATCTTGTCTTTTAGGGTGTGTCCTGAAAGACAAGATATGAACCCACAAGCACAAACTTCTCACCAAATCGTCTCTCACCAAACTTTTACTAACACGCGGTAACACAAGATTAGCAAAAGCAGCCCCAAGGGTGGCGCCAGTGGAATTGAACTTCCCCTTTATAGTGCCGTTGTACGTGTTGTACGTCACCGCGTTTGAGAACGACAAGATTTTGTCTCGACAATGTGTATGCAAGGAAAGCTTGGCAAGAATCTCTTCAAGCTTGACAAGAACCTCGTCAAGCTTGACAAGAACCTCGTTGAGAAAAACAATGTTTCTTTTACAACGAGATTCTCGGTCGTGTATACGAGGCCTCAGGCTTCAGTTGACATCTGACCCCTAACTCTCAAGCTAAAAAGTAAGCAAGGAAAATAACAGGGCAACTAGATATCTGTAACAAATAAATCAAATAAGGAAATTTATGTCAGTGCAGAGTGGTGCTGTGGACATATTCAAATATACTGTGCCACGTCCCTGGATATCAGAAAATGTTTGTAAATAGAGAAAAAGAATTGGGACTTTTTTGGCACTACACTACAAGTGTATATATATATATATATATATATACAGGTATATATATATATATATCTATATATATATATATATATATCATTTTTAAAACTTATATTTATTGTATATATAAATTATTGTAGATATATATATATATATATATATATATATAGTATATAAGAAATATCTACTTGTAGTGTGATGCCAATAAAGTCCCAATTCTTTTTCTCTATTTCCAAACATAATCTGTAATAAATAAGCCTACATATTTAGTATAGTTCAAGGCTAAATAATCACATTTTTGCATTGGTACAGTTCAGATGTTTTTCATTTTATTTTTTTTATTTAATATACTTGAATATTGTGTCTGGAAATGATGCTACTTGACAAGGAACAAACTTAACCATGTCCCAGCCAACATATGTATACATATATACATATATATATATGTTCTCGGAAAGTGGTGGTGATAGGACCACTTAGCATCTTGGCAACCAACTATATGCTTGCTCCGACCCCAGGTCCCAGCATTCAGAGAAGGAGGGCAGAACTTTCTCCTCCAGACCTGATCCCAGTGCCCTACCTCTCTGCTGCTGGCTGCATCAAAAACAAAACAGGCTTTACAAGGGGCACCTTAATTTAATGGACGTGACTCTGGGGACACCAATGTAATGGGGAGTGGGGGACCCTGATGTCAGGGCTGGGGTGACTCTGGGGAACCACATGTAAGGAGGATGAATTTGGGCATCCTAATAAAAGAACCCTGACTTAATGGGGGTGGCCCAGGGACCCTGATGTAGGAAGTGGCTCTGGGGACCCTGATGTAAGGGGGGTGGCTTTGGTGGCCCTAATGTAAAGGGGTCATTGTGGGGACCCTGATGTAAGGGAAGTGGTTCTGGGGACTGTGATGTAAGCGATTGCTGCTATGGGGACCCTGCGGATCAAAATGTAAGGGTTGTGACTTTTGGGGACCCTTATGTAAGGATGACTTTGGGGACCTTGGTGTGCTCTGGAGACCCTGATGTAAAGGGGGATGACTCTGGGGACCCTGGTGTGCTCTGGAGACCCTGATGTAAGAGGGGTCGACTCTGGGGACTCTGATGTAAGGGGAGAGGACTCTGGGGGCCATGATGTCAAAGTTTTTAAAATATGATCACGTGTTTTGAGGTTTATGTGTATCTATGAGACTAATCATGCTCATATTTTGTCAAATTGTTGTAATTTTCTAATTGTTGTGGGAATTATCAAAGTTTACATATTGTTTAAATATGGAGGGGGGGGGGGGTCAACCCTGCTTTAGTCTTATGAGCTGTATACAGTATACTTCTAAATGCAGCTATTTTCAGGGGTTGTTTTTCTGCTCGTCTGTTGGTCATTTTCCTTGTATCTTTTCTCCTTTAGTTATTTCTGGCTATTGTGTATTGTAAAATGATTTTCTAATTTCACACTGAGGGACTTCAATTTATTTGATTATTAATTGTTTGATCATTTGAAATTAATATTTATTGCGAGCTTCATTGTATAATACATTCTTAGCCTTTTAATGACACATTTTTCTCAGTTTATTCATATGAATTGCACTATGCACTTTTGTTTTCAACACGATTTCCAGAAATTGATGGATCTACAAAAATAAGTCTAACCCTTAAAAGGTAACTCCAACTTTGTGGGAAAGAATAGACAAGTCATATTATAGTTGAAAGTTATTAAAAAATTACCTTTCCATTTTAATCTTCAGCGCTGCAATTTTCTGTAAAATGCAATGCAATATGGCAGCCTGGAGGCGTTCTGTACACAGATGGTATACGGAAAGCCCCCGAAATTCCCCTACCCCCATAAATGTCAGTTACTCTTCAAGTGGAATCATAGGGCCAAATCCACAAAAGGGATACGACGGCGTAACTGCTGTTACTCCGTCGTATCCCTGGTCCTAACTATGGAACTGATCCACAGAATCAGTTTTCCATAGTTAGGGAGAAGATCAGGCATGTGTAATTGAATTACACTGCCGGATCTTAGGATGCAGTACCGCATCCGCCGCTGGGGGCATTTCGTTTCGAAATGCCGCCTCGGGTATGCAAATTAGCACTTACGGAGATCCACGAAGCTTTTCAGCTCCGTTTTTTCTCCGTAAGTTTTAGTTTGCAAACGCAAAATTAGGGCTGCTTTTACAAGGTGTAAAGTTAGTACACCATGTAAAAGCAGACCTTTCTGTCCAGCGACGCGATTTTTTTTTTATTTTTAATTTTTTTTTTTCGCCGTATCTTTTTTTTTTTCCGACGCAACTTTATTGACCCGTCGCAATCCACAAAGCTCGACGTAACGTAATTTCAGGCTATGCACGTCGGGAAAATGACGTCACGAGCATGCACAGTACGGCCGGCGCGGGAGTGCGCCTCATTTAAATGGGAATCGCCCCCATTTGAAGAGGAACGCCTTGCGACGGCGGAATTTAAGTTACACAGCCCAAAATTTCTAGGTAAGTGCTTTGTGGATCGGGCACTTAGGTAGAAATTTTAAGGCAGTGTAACTTAAATGGAAAAATTTACGTTAGGCACGATCTTTGTGGATTTGGCCCATATTACCCATACTAGTTACGGTGGGTTTTTGAGCAACAGGACATTTTTTTGTCATTTATTTGTCTTTATGTTTTGCTAGCTATGTGAAAAAGATTTCAGTTTGCTTGTATATTGTACTGTATATACTAAAATAAATATGTTACTGGGTTGCTGTAACTATATGTGCAGTCTTTTTAGGTATGCTTGATATAATGTTATACCTATAGCGCACCAACACAAAAAGGCAAACAACATACAAAAAAAAAAAAAAAAATGATACTGTATTTTCAAATGGTACGATGTGTCATTAAGGTTGGTTTATAGTCTGTTTACAGGTTGTTAATCGTTCCCTGTAGTTTGAAATACATTACCCAAAAAGATTCACCTGCAGTGAATATTTGGTACATGCCACATTCAGTCCTTTATAAATATGGCCCTATAAATATATACATATGTGCTTTGGTTTAATTTGTACTTTATTTCTTTCATGGAACATGCCATATTCAGTAAATAGTTGCCAAAAAGCTTATAGTCCATCCATATGTGCTTCCATGCCCTCCTTTATTTGAATGATGAGGAAAGTGCTTATGAGAAAAATAAATGAATCCGCGCAGTGGAAAAAATAAAAATGAAAAAAGTGCCAATATACAATATGTGTGGGGTTTTGACGCCCCCCTACAGGTAGCTGCCTCTATGTAATTTATTCCACCTGGATGGAATAATAGATTGAATAGGGTATGAATGTAGGAATGAAAAAGATAGGAGTCGCGCTAAATAATACACTCATGAGTGTCATGCACACAATGTGAATAGGTGAGCAAATATAGTGCTTCAAATAGTCCAAAAATAACAAAGAAAGATGAGGACAATTAGTGCAGGTACAGAGTCCATAAGAGCACAACAGGAAACAATGGATCCCAAGTGTGAATTAAGTTCATCAATGAGTGATTGACATACAGGAGACCTCCACCAACGAGTAACACAGACCCTTACAAGAGTCTCAGATCTCTATGAGATCAAAACCAGCAAAACTGTGCAGACAACCACTGTCACGATAGAGATGTATACGATCCACCATCCAATAGCATTACAGTGAATATAGAGTCAGTCCCCCGTATGACCACCAGATAAATCGCTCCGGAACATGGAAAAAATCACGAACAGCCCATAGCGTAAAACCGTTTGAGATTTAATGGGTAAAAATAAAAAGTACACTTACAGCATAGTAGACATGTACAGGCAATGGATAATAAACAGCCGGCCGGCCTGTTGGAGCGTGTGCCCGTATTGTACGGGTCCTCACACGCCTCCCGACGTTTCGTCACAAAAGGGACTTGATCACGGGATGATCAAGTGATCAAGTCCCTTTTGTGACGAAACGTCGGGAGGCAGCGCTCTGACGTCACCTCGTTACACGTGTGAGGACCCGTATGATACGGGCACACGCTCCAACAGGCCGGCCGGCCGGCTGTTTTTTATCCATTGCCTATACATGTCTACTATGCTGTAAGTGTACTTTTTATTTTTACCCATTAAATCTCAAACGGTTTTACGCTATGGGCTGTTCCTGATTTTTTCCATGTTCCGGAGCGATTTATCTGGTGGTCATACGGGGGACTGACTCTATATTCACTGTAATGCTATTGGATGGTGGATCGTATACATCTCTATCGTGACAGTGGTTGTCTGCACAGTTTTGCTGGTTTTGATCTCATAGAGATCTGAGACTCTGGTAAGGGTCTGTGTTACTCGTTGGTGGAGGTTTCCTGTATGTCAATCACTCATTGATGAACTTAATTCACACTTGGGATCCATTGTTTCCTGTTGTGCTCTTATGGACTCTGTACCTGCACTAATTGTCCTCATCTTTCTTTGTTATTTTTGGACTATTTGAAGCACTATATTTGCTCACCTATTCACATTGAATGAATGAATGAATGAATGAAAAACTTATAAAGCGCGGCGCATGCGAACTGAATCACTTCTGGGCGCTAGTTGTTCGTGTCTCATGACATCAAAAGAGCAGAGTTTTGATCCGTCTTCTGAAAGTCAGATGGTTTTCCTCCAACCGAATGCTGGTTGGTAAAGCGTTCCACATTGTGTGCATGACACTCATGAGTGTATTATTTAGCGCGACTCCTATCTTTTTCATGTGTATATTTATGTTGTATGTCATTTTTGAGACGCAACTGTTTTTATTTTTATTTTTTTCACATGCGCAATATTTTTTCCTGATATGAATGTAGGAATGGCACTACCTTACGAGTGCCTAAATGGTGAATGGTAAAATGTGCATTTAAAAATGATGCTTTTTAGTGTCTAAAAACAGTGTGCCACCCTGCAATTTGTGCAATGAATGGATGATGAAAGGATGTGCATAACATGTGAAATAAATAAATAAGATATATAAATAAATAGGAAAGTGCTTATGTTCAATTTTTAGAAGAATATGGTTGACAATAATTCAATGTTTTTTAAAAAAAAATGAAATTACAAATTTAAGTAGGGAAACAAATAAATATGCCAGGGACCTAGAAGATTTCAAGAGCGGAGAGATTTTTTATTTAACATGGTGCAGAGTATAAAGTTACTCTAGAAGTTGGTACTAAAATTGAGGTTTTATAAATATGGGAATATCCAATTTGAAAAATCTGTGACATTTTCAGAATGAGAAGAAAAAGATGGCTCCTAAAAAAGGGTCCAGGGGAGAGAACAAAATATAAGGAATATAATTCTGAGAACAGCGCTATCAAATTGACTGATATGAAATTATCTGCCAACCTCACATCATTGCTAAATAATGCTTTGGGATTTTCCTCCAACTAATGCGAAGGAATGATTTTTAGAACTGTGAAGACTTATGTTTATTTTTGAGGAGAATAAACATTAAACTAATGTATGAGGCAAAAAGCAAAGTACAGCCTCGTACACACGACCGGTTTTCTCGGCAAAAACCAGCGAGAAAACTGCTTCTTGCCGAGATTACCGTTCGTGTGTGTGGCTTTGAGGTTTCTCGTCAGGAAATCTGGCCAGAATCTCGACGAGAAAAATAGAGAACCTGTCGTAGAGATTCTTGTCGGCCTGTTTCCCGACGAGAAACCCGAGAGTGTGTATACTTACCTGTCGCCGTTGAAACCCGCGCATGCTTGAAACTTCTTCCAACAATCCAACAACAGTTTGGTGAAGAACAATGCATTTTCCAGCATGATGGAGCACCGTGCCATAAGGCAAAAGTGATAACTATCTCCTCATTAAGCATGGGACTAGATTGAAGAAACATAGGACTGAACAGCTGGACGCACTACTAGCTAAACTGCAGCTACTGGAGGCCCAACACAAACAAGCCCCGACACCCCAAGTAGGCTCGGATCTGAACACCACCCGTCGACAGATCACTGACTTGCTACACTATAAGGCCAAGGCAGCAATGCAAATTAGTAGGCGCATTGTCTACGAGTCAGGGAACAAATGCGGAAGGATGCTTGCCCAAGCGATCCGCACACAAAACATGGCATCATACATTCCACACATAGTCACACGAGAGGGGAAGAAAGTCTCAGTGCCACAACAGATCTCACAAGAATTTAAGTCCTTCTACTCTAACCTTTACAACCTCCCCTCTACACAAGGGAACACAGACCCGGACTTGACATCTACATACCTAGAAGCCTCCCGCATGCCGACGCTAACGACAGACAGGAGAGAGTCACTGGAGGAGCCAATTACCTTAGCAGAAATCCAAGCAGCACTGAAATCCGTCAAGCCAGGCAAAGCTCCTGGCCCAGATGGCCTTACCACCGCGTACTATAAATCCCTACTCCCGACACTGGGGAACCGGTTAGTGAGCCTATTTAACACGGTGGGTTCAGAGAGCACGTTTCACATGGACACCCTGCAGGCGCAGATAACGGTAATACATAAAGAAGGGAAAGACCCTAGCCAGTGCGGCAGCTACCGCCCCATCTCGTTGCTAAATACCGACATAAAATTGTTTACAAAAATAATTGCCACCAGACTCCAGCGGTATCTCCCTGACCTCATCCATCTGGACCAAGTGGGCTTTGTCCCAACCAGAGAGGCCAGGGACAATACGACCAAGGTGCTGAACCTGATACATGTAGCAAACAAGACAGGGAAACCATGTGTCTTTGTCGGAACGGACGCCGAAAAGGCGTTCGATCGGGTGAGTTGGCAATTCATGTTTCGCACCTTGAAGCATGTGGGAGTGGGGCGGAGGATGCTTAGCTGGATAACAGCGGCATACACGAACCCAACGGCCAGGGTGAGGGCGAATAGCACGCTCTCTGACACATTCCCGATTAATAACGGTACCAGACAGGGCTGCCCACTGTCCCCTCTCCTGTTCGCGTTGACCCTGGAACCCTTCCTACAACATGTGAGACAGAACCCGAACATCACCGGGATACAGGTAGGGGAGGGACATTACAAAATCTCGGCCTACGCCGATGATATGCTATTCTCCTTGACCAGCCCTTCGGTATCTCTCCCGAACCTGATGCAGGAATTTGACTCATACGGTAAATTAGCCAACTTGAAAATTAACTTGACGAAATCCGAGGCGATGGGGGTAGGGATCCCCCAACAGCAGCTGATGCGACTTAAACAGGATTTCAAACTAAAATGGACAGATGTCGCTCTGACATACTTGGGGACACACATCCCACCAAAACTCTCGGACATATACAGGCTTAATTTCCCCCCCCTACTTAAGAAGGTACAGCAGCTACTGACTGGGTGGACTACGGGACTTCATTCGTGGTTCGGAAGGAACAGTATTTTAAAGATGACCATCCTCCCGAAATTTGTATACTTACTGCAGGCACTCCCCATTCACATTCCGGCGTCATACTTTAAGCAAACGCAGACAGCATTTGGACGGTTTCTGTGGGCAGGGAGACGCCCCCGGGTACATAGGTCCGTGCTTTCCCTACCTAAACTGAGTGGAGGGCTCGCTATGCCAAACATAAAAACGTACTACCAAGCAGCACACTTAAATCGACTTATTGATTGGTGCCGTCACGGCCCACTTAAACTCTGGCCGCGACTGGAGCAGGCGCAGAGCGAGATCCTACTGAAGCGTGCCCCATGGTGCCATAACATACAACAAAAGGACGTTCAATGCCACCCGCTCATAGGGAACACTATTGGGGTTTGTGCTAGGCTACTGGCAAAGGATCGTTTTGCGTCGGAGGCCTCGCCCATGCGCCCAGTATTGGGAGCCCCCAGCTTCACGCCAGGACTTGGGGATGCCAGATTCGTAGCCTTGCGCGAGTCGGGACTCTTTCAGGCCTCGCATTTCAGTGAATCGGGCAGGTGGAAGACGTCAGCTCAGCTGATGGACCACTCGGGAACCTACCAGCTCGACTTTATGAGAACATGCCAACTGAACCATTTCCTACGAACCATGACCCCCCCACCCGCGGACCAGCCCCTTACATATTTGGAAGAGTTGTGTGAGGAGACGGGAGCGCTACCCCATGCGCTCTCGCTGCTACACACGTTGCTTGTCGAACCACCGGAGGGCCACCAGATCCCGAGCCTTGGGAAATGGGAGCGGGATCTAGGAAACAAATTCACATCCAATAGGAGACAGCATATCCTCATGTTCACGCATAAGTCCTCGATCTGTACCAGGGTCCAAGAGACCAATTATAAACTGCTGACGAGGTGGTACAGAACCCCGACTGTACTAAATAAGCTGTTTCCAGACACATCAGATCTATGCTGGAGGTGCCAGACGGAAAGAGGTACCCTGATTCACATATTCTGGTCCTGCCCACGCATAAGACCATACTGGGGAGAGGTCAGGCGAGTTACTCAAAAATTCACGGATCGCAAGGTACCGGATGACCCGGCATATTTCCTCCTCCATGCGACGGACACCCCGGCGCGGATCTATAAAAAGTCCGTTGTCCGACATCTGTTGGACGCAGCTAGAGCCTGCGTCCCACTCTGCTGGAAGTCAGCACACCCACCGACATTAGCCATGTGGCTGAAGAAGGTGGATGAGATTAGCTGGCTGGAGGATTTGGTACTGTCCAAACAGGATAGGAACGAGCAATATTCCCAAACGTGGCAAATGTGGAAAATGTTTAAGTACTCAGAGGAGGGCCAGGCCCTCAGAGGTGAATCACCGAACCCCCAGGCAGATTGAACGAATCACACTCACCCCCAGAACTCTCCGGACTGATCTGGAGAGCCCGTACCGGGAAACACTGCCAACTGGCGGCGGATGTCCATGATCGCGAGCCCCCCCCCACCCCCCCCCCCTACCCCATTCCCTCTTCAACTCTATACTCTTACTCCCTCTCTCTCTTTTTCCAGCTGGACTGCTCACCGAGCAGAGCCGCACTCTTTCCTCTGTTCTCTCGACTCATTTCACTCCTAGAAAACGGAAAAAAGCGGGAGGCTGAGCCGCGAATACATGATATAATGTTGTAAAAAGTATCACAAGACTACTGTTGAGATGCATATCCACTGTATGCTGTTGATGTTATATGCGCCTGTTGGCATCAGCAGATGTACTGTTTGTATTGTGGTTCGTGCGGACCGGCCTCATGTGATATATAAATAAACAATTTAAAAAAAAAAAGTGATAACTAAGTGGCTCGGGGACCAAAACGTTGACATTTTGGGTCCATGGCCTGGAAACTCCCCAGATCTTAATCCCATTGAGAACTTGTGGTCAATCCTCAAGAGGCGGGTTGACAAACAAAAACCCACTACTTCTGACAAACTCCAAGAAGTGATTATGAAAGAATTGGTTGCTATCAGTCAGGAATTGGCCCAGAAGTTGATTGAGAGCATGCCCAGTCGAATTGCAGAGGTCCTGAAAAAGAAGGGCCAACACTGCAAATACTGACTCTTTGCATAAATGTTATGTAATTGTCGATAAAAGCCTATGAATAGTATGAAGTGCGTGTAATTATATTTCACTACATCACAGAAACAACTGAAACAAAGATCTAAAAGCAGTTTAGCAGCAAACTTTGTAAAAACTAATATTTGTGTCATTCTCAAAACTTTTGGCCACAACTGTAGATGTACTAGATTTTTTTTCTATATAATATATATAGCTATATATAGCTTTTTAACAGATCATGCGTTTGATCATAGTCACCATACGTGCTGCGCCACATGTTACTGAATCTTCACCAGTGGGAGGATACAAAAGTGTATAGCTTGGTCCTTGGATGTGATCACTGAATGTGTGGTGCTTTTGTCTTTGTTATATTGGTGATTTGTTTGTAATGTGTATTGAAAGATTTGAAAGACTTTATTTATACTCCTTTCTCTATTTAAAATAGGTTTAGTCCACAACTAGCATACGGTTGCTCTTCAATTGCAATACGGGTGTCATCTCACCATTATTTTTTAAATTTGAATAGCCTATTTCCTTCCCAATTTGGGGAGTTCTGGAGTTATGTAATGTTTTTCTAACTGAGTAAAGCTTGGATTTTTCCTTGGATTTATCCTTGGTCTTGTTTATATCATGTAATGTTTTTGTAACTGTTATTTATGGAAAATTAATAAACATATTGAAATTTTAAATAGGTTTAGTGTTTTTCTGATAAATATAGCGACAAGGAAATATATATTTTGGATCTCAAGGTCCTCCCCTGCAGGACAGGACAGTGCTATGGAATGGGGATGTGTTAATCTTGGAACTTGATAGACGTAAATGCCAATCATTTGAGTATACATCTCACAATACTAAAGTAAACCTGTCATGAGAGAAATATGTAGACTGTCATTGCTGACCTTTCCTTCTGAAAATGCTAGTTGTCTGACTCTCTGCCGAACCCATACCTTCAATACTTACTTGTTCTCCTACCTGGAACTAGTATAGAAAAAAAACATTCAGATTTTTTTCTGAGTTTTATTGAAGCAGCAGAAGGTACACTATGTAGCAGGCCAGACAACTGCAGAGTGTAGCTATGATGAACTGAGGTATGTATCCACTGGGAGAAATACAGAGGAACAGTTGCAGGAGTGTACTGGAGGCATCATGGAGACACAAGTATTACAGAATTGCACAGGAGCATTCTGTGGGCACAGCAGTGCACTTGGGGACACAAGGGGACACAAGGGTACACAGTGAACACTTAAAGAGACACAAGGGTGCAAAGTGGCACTCTGGAAGCAATGGAGTGCACAGGGAAAAATTTGAGACACAGAGGCATACTGCAGACACAGAAGTGCACTGGGGAACATGGGTGTACAAGGTGCACTTGGAGACGCTGGAGGCACTGAGAACACTAAGGGCAGGAGGCTGGCAAGGGGAACAAGCATGGGGTTGCAGGTAAGAAATTGGCTTAAGTTAAGCTTATTAATGCATTGCTCAAATGTCAATCCACAAGTCGCTTTGCTTTTAAAACCAGAGCCAGTCTGGAGGGCTGTCTTCTGAAATCTACATGCTGAAAAGGAGACACAGTGCTGAATCTCAGAGGAGGTGAGTGTGAAAAATAAACGTTGTTACCTTTTGATTCTATGCTTCATATTTGGGCTTATGTAAAAGGTGTTGCAAAGAGCAATTTTGCATGTAGCTCTAAGTGACTGATAACTGTACCAGATGGAATGTGGAGATCAGGGGTCAAGTCCTGGGGAAAAAAGTATGGGAACACCCACCCAAGATCCACTCCCCCATCCAAAAAAGTGATGCGCTTATATGCATAATTACTAAACCACATCCGATCCACTGTACCTTAGTAATCCTTTATGTTACTGGCCGCTTCCTGTATATGCATTCATCAGGTAGTGTGCGGGTATTCCGTCACTTCCTCGATGCCGCAATGTCTCCTGGGAGCTTTTGTCATTGTTCCCAGGAGACATTGCGGAGGTCTGCCGCGAGTTATCGCGGGATTTAGAAAGAAGCAAGAGATATTGCGGCATTGAGGAAGTGACGGAATACCCGCACACTACCCGATGAATCCATATACAGGAAGTGGCCAGTGACATAAAGCATTACCAAGGTTCGCCTGCCCCTTACAGTGCCTCGAGCTGGGCATCGCCGCTTAGTGAAGGATTGGCTCGGGCGGCTCGGCTGCTCTCGGCTGCTCTAGTCCTGCAAAGGGAACTGAGTTCCTGCTGTGAAAAAAGTGCAGGACCTTGGTTCCTGTGCGTTCCCACAGGACTTGAGCCCTGGTGGAGATGCCTTAATAATGTTCTAAATCTATTGGTATTATAAGTGTGGATAATTTAATAAAAAAATATATATATATGAGCCAAAAAAGAAAGACCGCTCAGGTGTGGAGATCTTCAAAGTGAGTGCTTCCCTCAGGACCACGGGTGCAGGCAATGCATATGAGATTGCAAGACAAAACACTAACTATAGTGTGAAACGCGTCAGCTCTGCCGAAATGCTGTGACTTGTAGTGCTGTTTTTATTTAGGATTTTTTACAATAAAGGCCAATTTTTTTGTTCGGAGTGCGGCTGTCCAGAAGGAAGTCTTTCTTTTGTCTTGCAAAAAAAAAATATATGTTGGAGAAATGTCATGAGGCTTAAAAGAAATGAAATATGTCTGTATTACTTGTGGCAATTGTTAGTTTATGTTGCCTCTAGCTTATGTTGCCTCCTGATAAAACAGGCACTAAGCAAAAAAGGGAGTGCAGCCAGGCCAAATAAATAAGACAAAACATTTAAATTACAATTAATAGAAACTGGAAAACAAAATGATTAAAGTTTTGATTCCCAATATTTGATTAAATATGTAAAACATAAATATTCTATTTTAGTGTACATACAGTATGAATAGAGAGAACATCATACTTATATTTTCTATAAATAATTATTTTTAAATGTCAAATCAGTCTGTCTGACAGCCAACACTTGAGATGAATCCCTTTTGTTTCATACATATAGTACACTGTTTTGTTAATAAACCATTTTATAATCATTCATTATTATACACAAAGCAATAATCATGTCCCATTCAAAGACACACAGAGATGGCACTAACAATCAAAATGACAATTATATGAGCTTTTGTTAACCACGTTTTGCAGAGAATTTTGTCATGTAAATAAGCTGGATTTTCATATTGTGCATAATACTATTACATAAAGAGCAAGCTTTAAATGAGCTGCCTCCATTTTTTAAAGTTGTCTACAATTTAATGTAATTCAGTAATGCACAGTGTATGAAATGAGGAACTCAAAACAGTCATGTTTATCCATAATATTCTTAAAGGGAAACCTTCTAGGATATTCAGCAACTGTCGTAGCCAAAGTTCCTATCCAGTGCAAGAGGTTGCTATTATCTAGGAGGGTAGGCCGGTCAAATTTTCAAGCATTGGAAACGTAATCTGGCCAGCGGTCACTTTAAACTGCTTGGCAGAACATTCCTCCCTGTTGAAGCTTGTTGCTCCCTCCCTGCAATTGGTGGATAGTGCCAGAGGGGGAAGTGTCCTCAGTAAAGGGGTAAGTTGTGACCATTTTAAGGTATACCAAGGTTGAAAGAAGTCTACCATTGGCTGCATCTGCAGCCAGACAGTAAGCCCACCCTTGGTAGCAGGAGAGCAAGACTACTGTTGGCTGCAGCCAAGGCCGGGGAGGCAACCCACCCACTGGACTCTAAAGGAGAGTAGGTGAGTTCACGCTGTGGGAAGAACAGCTGAGGAGCCACATGGATTGAGCATGGCTGAGCTGCTTTTTTGCTGTACTGGGTTTGCAAGGGAGTAATAAATTGCATCTCGCAGCACTCCCTTGATCATAAGGCTGCATCTAGAGGAGAACTGCTGCCAGAACCTGTGAGCAGTGACTGTGCTACTGACAGCTATGCATATGGAGTTGCTGCGATGAGTTCCTCAGAAACTATGTTGCTGACCTGTGCCTGCTGGGGATGGTGGGCTGCATGTTGCCTCGCAAACATTAAGCTACTACAGGTACTGTGCAGGAGAAAGAGAAAGAGAAAGAGAAAGAAAAAAAGAAAGAGAAAGAGAAAGAGAAAGAGAAAGAAAAAAAAGAAAGAGAAAGAGAAAGAGAAAGAGAGAGAGAGAGAGAGAGAGAGAGAGAGAGAGAGAGAGAGAGAGAGAGAGAGAGAGAGAGAGAGAGAGAGAGAGAGAGAGAGAGAGAGAGAGACTGCTGCCAATGATGCTAGGGACCATCTGGAGTAATGAGAGCCCTTCTGGTCATTTTTTTCCAGGTTTTGCTGGAACTGTTAGTATCTGTGGAAAACTGGCTTTTCAGCTATTCCTGGGGGATTACAAATACTGCCAGTTCGGACTAAGTGCTCCAACGAGAAATAATGAGGTCTCCAACACACACAAACTGTACTCAGAGTCAACTGGCCAATCGATCGGTTAGAGTCTCTTCTAACTTAGTCAGGCCATTTGGTATTTCACTGCCTTTCATAAACGCTTTGCATATTTCCAGATCTGTTATTTTTGTGCTTTGTATCTACTATATTACTATGTGATTTTGTTTTTTGTTAGTTACTTTGCTATAGAGCTCATATCCCTTCAATAAAGCCCATTCTAAGTCACATGTGTGAGATTGGATTCAGCCAGGACGGGTCATCAATGGGAGGAACAGAAGGAGTAAATTCCTGAACACACATACACACACATATATACAGTGTATATATATATATATATACACATATATAGATTATATATATATAAAGCCATGCCACCTGTTGCTGAATGTTGTGGTTCACCTGTCACCCTGCCCAGTCCAGCATCCCTCTCTCAGGCACTCAGAGACACAGACCAGACCATAAGCTTTAGTTTTTTTTTTTGTTTATTGAGGGGATTGAACTTGGATGGGGATGGAAAATTATGGGATGCCCAGAAAGATTCCGGCAACTTGCTTGGGACTACTATATACACTCCTGTATATACACTCCATTACTCCTCCAGAACTTCACTTGCTGCAGACAGTTACTCCTCCAGACTAGCTAGCATTGCATGGTTAGGCCTGACCAGGCCCGGACTGGGACAAAAAATAGGCCCGGGCATTTTAGACTGAGCAGCCCGGGGGGGGGGGCACGCGGCGGGGGTTAATGATGGAATGCCCGCACAGAGAGAGAGACTGCTCCACATTTGTGGCACAGAGAGAAATCACTCCACATTGCTGGAACAGAGAGAAATCGTTGGACATTTCCCATTGTTGTACTGAAGTCAGTTGATAGATCGGAGTCTGTATAACCAGTCTGCACATTGATAGATTGAAATTTCTGCTGAACTGGCAGATTTTCAATCTATTTATGATGGCCTAAGTCCACCAGTCTCTGAGTTTAATAATATCCTCAAATCTTCAGAAAGGGGTTCTCAACTTAGGTTTAGAAATTCACTTTGAACTCCACCTTATTTCCAGAACTCTCATTATGTATTAGATGTGCAAAGAATAAGGTGAGAGAACATCTAATACCTATAAAGAGTAATGAAAATAAGGTGGAGTACAAAGTGAAATATCTGGAGGGACTGGCTGAGGTTAAAACAGGCAGGGAGGAAATTAGGCATCACCTCCTTACTGTCTGTCAAATGCCTCTGAAAAGTATCTGTGAGTGCAAGCCTTTTGGCTCACACTGTTGCTCAACATTTTTTTGGGGGGAAGCAATCGAACTGAACAAAAACATCAAATGCAGCCACTGTGCCCCATTATATGCAGCCACTGTGCCCCATCAAATGCAGCCACTGTGCCCCATCAAATGCAGCCACTGTGCCCCATCAAATGCAGCCACTGTGCCCCATTAAATGCAGGCACTGTGCTAATCAAATGCAGCCACTTTGTCCCATCAAATGCAGCCGTTGTGCCCCATCAAATGCAGCCACTGTGCCCCATCAAATGCAGCCACTGTGCTACATCAAATGCAGCCACTGTGCCCCATCAAATGCAGCCACTGTGTCCCATCAAATGCAGCCACTGTGCCCCATCAAATGCAGCCACTTTGTCCCATCAAATGCAGCCACTTTGTCCCATCAAATGCAGGCCAGCAGGCCATTTGGGCATTTTTTTCAACTGCCCCTGAACACATTTAATGTTATCCTATGTGTCCATGCACACATTCGTTTTTGTTTTTTTTTGCGTTTTAAAGCAGTTGGGTTTAGGCTCGTTTTTTTCAGAAGCAAAATTTTGGGTTCAGACGCAAAAGTTTTCGCGTTTCAGACGCAAATCGCGGCAAATCGCTGCTAAACGCGGCAAAACGTGGTACCGGCGTTTTGCCGCGATTTCGTTTATAGGCGTTTTTAAAGGTGACCTACATTAAAAATGTAATTGTTTGCATTGCATTGTGGACAATCCACAACTTGTGGCAGGTGACGTGGCCAGGTGACGTGGCCAGTGGACAATCCACAACTTGTGGCAGGTGGTGTGGCCAGGTGACATGGCAGATGACGTGGCAAGTGGACAATACACAACTTGAGGCAGGTGACGTGGCAAGTGGACAATCCACAACTTGTGGCAGGTGACGTGGCCAGTTGACGTGGCAGGTAACGTGGCCAGTGGACATTCCACAACTTGTGGCAGGTGACGTGGCCAGGTGATGTGGCAGGTGACGTGGCCAGGTGACGTGGCAGGTGACGTGGCCAGGTGATTTGGCAAGTGGATAATCCACTTGTGGCAGGTGACATGACAAGTGGACAATCCACAACTTGTGGCAGGTGTCGTGGTCAGGTGACGTGGCAAGTGGACAATCCACAACTTGTGGCAGGTGACATGGCCAGTTGACGTGGCAGGTGACGTGGCCAGGTGATGTGGCAGGTGATGTGGCAGGTGACGTGGCAGGTGACATTGCAAGTGGACAATCCACAACTTGTGGCAGGTGACGTGGCCAGGTGACGTGGCCAGTGGACAATCCACAACTTGTGGCAGGTGACGTGGCCAGGTGATTTGGCAAGTGGATAATCCACTTGTGGCAGGTGACGTGACAAGTGGACAATCCACAACTTGTGGCAGGTGTCGTGGTCAGATGACGTGGCAAGTGGACAATCCACAACTTGTGGCAGGTGACATGGCCAGTTGACGTGGCAGGTGACGTGGCCAGGTGATGTGGCAGGTGACGTGGAAGGTGACGTGGCCAGGTGACATGGCAAGTGGACAATCCACAACTTGTGGCAGGTGACGTGGCCAGGTGACGTGGCCAGTGGACAATCCACAACTTGTGGCAGGTGGCGTGGCCAAGTGACATGGCAGATGACGTGGCAAGTGGACAATACACAACTTGAGGCAGGTGACGTGGCAAGTGGACAATCCACAACTTGTGGCAGGTGACATGGCCAGTTGACGTGGCAGGTGACGTGGCCAGTGGACATTCCACAACTTGTGGCAGGTGACGTGGCCAGGTGATGTGGCAGGTGACGTGGCCAGGTGACATGGCAAGTGGACAATCCACAACTTGTGGCAGGTGACGTGGCCAGGTGACGTGGCCAGTGGACAATCCACAACTTGCGGCAGGTGGCGTGGCCAGGTGACATGGCAGATGACGTGGCAAGTGGACAATACACAACTTGAGGCAGGTGACGTGGCAAGTGGACAATCCACAACTTGTGGCAGGTGACGTGGCCAGTTGACGTGGCAGGTGACGTGGCCAGTGGACATTCCACAACTTGTGGCAGGTGACGTGGCCAGGTGATGTGGCAGGTGACGTGGCCAGGTGACGTGGCCAGTGGACAATCCACAACTTGTGGCAGGTGACGTGGCCAGGTGACGTGGCCAGTGGACAATCCACAACTTGTGGCAGGTGGCGTGGCCAGGTGACATGGCAGATGACATGGCAAGTGGACAATACACAACTTGAAGCAGGTGACGTGGCAAGTGGACAATCCACAACTTGTGGTAAGTGACGTGGCCAGGTGATGTGGCAGGTGACGTGGCCAGTGGACAATCCACAACTTGTGGCAATTGACATGGCCAGTTGACGTGGCAGGTGACGTGGCCAGTGGACAATCCACAACTTGTGGCAGGTGACGTGGCCAGGTGACGTGGCAGGTGATGTGGCCAGGTGACGTGGCCAGGTGACATGGCAAGTGGACAATCCACAACTTGTGGCAGGTAACGTGGCCAGGTGACATGGCAGGTGACGTGGCCAGGTGACGTGGCCAGTGGACAATCCACAATTTGTGGCAGGTGACGTGGCCAGGTGATTTGGCAAGTGCATAATCCACTTGTGGCAGGTGATGTGGCAAGTGGACAATCCACAACTTGTGGCAGGTGTCGTGGTCAGGTGACGTGGCAAGTGGACAATCCACAACTTGTGGCAGGTGACGTGGCCAGTTGACGTGGCAGGTGACGTGGCCAGTGGACATTCCACAACTTGTGGCAGGTGACGTGGCCAGGTGACATGGCAGATGACATGGCAAGTGGACAATACACAACTTGAAGCAGGTGACGTGGCAAGTGGACAATCCACAACTTGTGGTAAGTGACGTGGCCAGGTGATGTGGCAGGTGACGTGGCCAGGTCACGTGGCCAGTGGACAATCCACAACTTGTGGCAATTGACGTGGCCAGTTGACGTGGCAGGTGACATGGCAAGTGGACAATCCACAACTTGTGGCAGGTAACGTGGCCAGGTGACATGGCAGGTGACGTGGCCAGGTGACGTGGCCAGTGGACAATCCACAACTTGTGGCAGGTGACGTGGCCAGGTGATTTGGCAAGTGCATAATCCACTTGTGGCAGGTGACGTGGCAAGTGGACAATCCACAACTTGTGGCAGGTGTCGTGGTCAGGTGACGTGGCAAGTGGACAATCCACAACTTGTGGCAGGTGACGTGGCCAGTTGACGTGGCAGGTGACGTGGCCAGTGGACAATCCACAACTTGTGGCAGGTGATGTGGCCAGGTGACGTGGCAGGTGATGTGGCCAGGTGACGTGGCAGGTGACGTGGCCAGGTGACATGGCAAGTGGACAATCCACAACTTGTGGCAGGTGACGTGGCCAGGTGACATGGCAGGTGACGTGGCCAGTGGACAATCCACAACTTGTGGCAAGTGGCGCACTCGGCCAGCTCAGTGGCCTTTTTGCAGGACATTAGAGCAGCCCAGGGGGCAAATGCATTCTTGCAACCCAGCCCAGTCCGCCCCAAGGGCCTTGGTACACCTCTGGGTAGAAGTGACATGCGGGCCGCCTAGGGCCGTTCGCGGGCCACCGAGGGCCGTTCGCGGGCCGCGATCGGCCCGCGGGCCGCCAAGGGCCATTCGCGGGCCACTACCGGCCCGCGGGCCGCCGCGGCCCACCGGGCATATGCCCGGTATGCCCTATGGCCAGTCCGGGCCTGGGCCTGACACTAACTCAGCCAAGCCTCAGTGAATTGCCTTTTTTCAGGCAGGGGCCCTGGACCCCTATGGTATAGAAATAGTTCCAGTGCTAACTGTTCTCTATCCAGCTGATCCCAGATAGCTCTCTTCAGACCCTGCCAGCCAGCCTGGCTATCCACTGCCCCTCCCACAGTCCACTATTCTGGCTCTGCACCCATCTCAAACAGCAAACTCACAGTTCTCTCAGGCGTGCCTCCACAGTCCTCCTGACTGTGTTTCACTCACCAGCCCTTCTGACTGTGACCAGTTGTCCTCCCTGGAGTCTCTTAGCAATGCTCTCTCTCGCTGTCCTCTGCTTGCTCTTTCATATGCCTTTCTCCTAGGATCTTTTCTCTCCTCCTGACAGTGTTGCCAACCTACCAGATTGTTGCCAATTTATATATGGCTGAATGGGAAGCAGATGTTTTATATAACAGAAAACCGCAACAGTTAATTTTATACAGACGTTTTATTGATGATATTTTAATTATTTGGGCAGGAGATAGGGAGAGTCTTATGGACTTTGGTTTTTATCTGAACACAAATGAAAAGAATATTAAATTGACCTGGGAGATTAGCAATGAAAAAATTCATTTCCTTGATCTGGAAATTACCAAAGAAGGAACAAAATTGGTAACACAAACGCACTTCAAAACTGTGGATAGAAACAGTTACTTGCCTTTGGATAGTTGTCACCACACACCCTGGTTAGACAATATACCAAAGGGTCAGTTATTGAGATTAAGGAGAAATTGCACCAAAACCGAAGTATTCTTGAAACAGGCAGATTTTATTGGCAAGAGATTTATGGAAAAGGGTTATAAATCCGATTTTATTGGGAAAAAAATACAAGATGTGGTTACCCTTGATAGAAATACACTGATCCAGGACTCTACAAGAAAAAACTCCTATATGGGGGGAGTACCCCTAATATTGGACTATAATGTGCAGCACAAGCAGATAGAGGCGATTTGTAAGAAATATTGGCACATTGTGAGGGCAGATCGCCATCTGGCACCAATACTACCAGAAAAGCCATTATTTACATATAGGAGGGCCCCTACTTTACGGGATATGATTGCCAAAAATGTTCTTGATCCCCCAGAGAAGAAAAGTTTTTCATTTTTTAATGAGAAAGGCTACTATCCTTGTAAAAGATGTTTTACTTGTAAACATACTAAGGAGAGTAAGAAGAAGAAAGAGGTCTTTAAATCGTGCTTCACAGGGAAGGAGTATAAAATTAAGGATTTTATTTCATGTGAGACTGAAGGGGTTGTCTACCTTCTGGAATGTCCATGTAAGATCCAATATGTTGGTAGAACCAAGAGAAAATTATGGAAAAGACTACGTGAGCATACGCAGAATATACTAAATGGGTTCCCTAAGCATAGTCTGTCTCGTCATTATGATCAATACCACAATAAGGACCCTTCCTCATTAATGGTGTGGGGTATAGAAAAGTATAAACCCCATTGGAGAGGGGACAATAAAGTGCAGAAAATTAGCCAGGCAGAATCCCGCTGGATACACGAATTGTGCACTTTAAAGCCACATGGACACAATGTGGAATTTGATCTTAATTGTTTTATCTCAAACTTTTAAGATTTTATCTTTTATATTATTTAATAATTGATTTTAATTCTATACTTGCCATTTATGGATTTTAATTACTTGTTGCGGTTCTCCAAACTATTTTAATTATTAGTGATTCACATTTATCTATTGTTTTTCCTTTATTGATTATTATGGATTTTGAATTTATTCTCGTTCCCTCTGAGATCCTTTATATAATACTGGGCATGTTCTATTTGGTAAAATGTATTTCCTCTAGTTGTCTGTTGTAAAACCAGGATTAATTATTTGCATATTTCCAGGGTCTGGTCTCCCTGAGCCTATGGATTTTTACATTTGTGATAATACATTGTTTGTCCAGCAGGGGGTAGTGGCGTACCCTCACTATCTGCTATTGTTATTTCCCATTACTTGCTATCATGCATATCCTCCGGCAGCCACCAGGGGGGGCAGTATATAATTTATTTTTGTATTTCATTCATTGTTAGAATTTCAATGATTTATTAATGGATTTTTGTTTTAAATGCGAGATCGTCCTGGCGACATTGCAGTTATGTCATTGCTATGGTTCGCTGGCCGTTTTTTCTCGTAATACTGATTAACTAACCACTATAAATGTCACCCACGTACCAGCCGCCCTCCATCCTATGATTAAGCAACGTTGACAGTTGCGATACGCGTGAGGACGTTGGAGGGCTGTTGGTGACGTCACCCGCTTGCGGCCGCAGAGCGGGAGACACAGGACTACACACACGCCGCTGTATATGCTGATCTTACAGCACTGTTTGTAAGTGAATACTTTTTTTCAATAAATACTGTTTGTAATCGTACACTATGGAGGCATTCCTTTGCTTTATTTTGAGAGTCATCGCGCTGAGCCTGTAAATATACTGGAGTGGATCGATCTGTTGATGGTGGGAGATACTATTGGGAAACCACTTCTATAGGCTATTTATTAGCCTTCTTGAGGTAAGGGGCTAGCACGTTTATTTTCTGGTCACCGTGGAGGATCTGGCTGACTGCAAACACAACTACTCTGCATGTCACAGTAAACCAGAGCACAGATGCACTTTATGAACTTTATTTATTAGCCACTGGATTTTTTCACTTTTGCACGATTTGTGCACTGGATATTGATCTTTATCCTATAGTCTTATTGGAACTTTTTTACACAGGGATTCTCGTGTGGATTCTATATTTTTATATTTCTATATATATATAATATTTTTTCACTTTTTGCATTTTTTGGCTTGTTTTTTATTCACGGATTTACTCACCCTTATTTATTTGCATTATTTGCATCATTTTTGTGGACAGCTATAGATTGGATAAAGGAAAATTTATATGAAATACTTACCGTAATTTTTCTTTCCTGATGGACTCCATGGCAGCCTACGTGTGGGTTAACCCCGCCTCTCATACCTCATAGGACCCTACTCCCATAAAGCTTTGCTTCCTGGCCATAGACAGTGTTCCGTAATATAGCCTACTCCAGCAAAAGGGAGGGAACTCCGGCTGCCATGGAGTCCATCAGGAAAGGAAAATTACGGTAAGTATTTCATATAAATTTTCCTTTTTCCTGACAGACTCCATGGCAGCCTACGTGTGGGAAATGACTAGCCAAACACACCCGGGTGGGCAATTGCTGGTTAAAGAAACAAAATTTTAATTGACATTGTCAACAGATAATATATTCAAACCAAAATTAACCGACGACAAGGAGGCCGGTTCTACGACCAAGAGGCCGCTTTGCAAATAACTTCAGGGGAAACATGTCGGGCAGCCGCCCATGATGTAGAGACGCTCCGCGTGGAATGAGCGGTTACCGCTTCAGGAGGAGCCAACCCTTTAGCCTTGTAAGCCCTTTGGATAGCTTGGACGATCCATGCGGCGATGGTTCTGGAGGAAGCACGCATGCCTTTGTTTTTCCCATGGAATGACACAAACAAATGATCAGATTTACGGAAGGACGCTGTGGCTTCCAGATATTGTTTAAGGATTTTGCCGACATCCAGAGGATGAACCATAGAACCTTCAGAAGAATGAAACGTGGGAAGTACAATTTCCTGGTTTTCATGAAAGATTGACGTGACTTTAGGCTTGGAACCCAGCATTGGAATCAACACTACCCGGTCCGGAAAAAAGGTGAGGAACGGTTCTTTGGAGCCTAGAGAGCCAATTTCGGAGACCCTTTTGGCAGATGTTATAGCCACAAGGAAAACAATCTTGAGGGAAAGATCTTTGATAGATTGATTAGTTGAATCTTGATCTCCTGAAAAAAAGTCCAAGACTAATGGGAGATCCCACTTGGAAAATCTTGGTTTTCTTAGAGGTCTTAACCTCATGGCTCCTTTGAAGAATTGACGGACAAGGGAATGTCTGGCCCACGAAATACCTGTGAAGGCAGAGATTGCTGATACTTGGACCCTCAAGGAGCTGACTGATAAGGGTAGGTCAAGCCCAGTTTGGAGGAAGCCCAAAATGTCTTGCACTCTGGGGACTTTGGCTGAACTGTTCATGGAGGAGGTGTAATCCGAGAACTTAGACCATATCCTCTGATAGATTTTGTTGGTGCTCACTTTCCTGGCATTTAGTAATGTAGAGATTGCTTGGCTTGGGCAACCTAGCGCTTCCAATCTTTCCCTCTCAAAAACCAGGCCATCAGGTGCAGATGTGATGGACAAGGGTGAGGGGTCGACCCCTGGAGCAAGAGATCTGGTCTGGATGGGAGCTGAACTGGATCCCGGAAGCTCAACTGAAACAACAGTGGAAACCATGGTCTGTTGGGCCAGTAAGGAATTATTGCGACCACTTCGACTTCCTCCCATCTGAGTCTCGACAGGAACCGGAGAATAACTGGAGTTGGGGGAAAAGCATAGGCTTTGTGGAACATCCATTGATCTGTTAGAGCATCCACCCCGAACGCTTGGGGACAGCGATTTCTTGTGTAAAATTTCTCCAGTTTGTAGTTGCACGGGGATGCAAATAGGTCCACTTCCGGTGTGAATCCTAGTGACAGGATCCAGACGAAAACCTCGCTGTGGAGAGACCACTCGTTGTTGTCGAGTGTCGTCCTCGATAGGAAATCTGCTTGAATATTCTGAGTTCCGGGGAGATAAACTGCTGTTAGATCTGTCAGATGTGTCTGAGCCCATGACATAATCGGCTCCACCTCCCTCAGAAGGGACAGACTGCGTGTGCCTCCTTGTCTTTTTATGTAAGACACGGCTGTCGTATTGTCCATCCTCAGAAGGACTGACGACCCCTTTACCAGATGGGTGAAGGCTTGAAGGGCACAGAAGGCTGCACGGAGTTCCAGGATATTGGATACTACCTTTCGAGATGGAAAATCCCACTTCCCTTGGGCTACTTCCTTCAGGCAAAGAGCACCCCAGCCGCTGTTGCTGGCGTCGGATGTAACTGTGATCCAGGAGACAGGGGCTATTGAGAGACAATTGAGGAGATTTCTCCGCAGAAGCCACCAGAGGAGGCTGTCCCTCATTGACTGAGTTATCCGGATTAATTGGTCCTGGGGCTTCGGATCCCATTGTTGGAGAAAACCCCTCTGGAAAGGACGCATTCGCCATTGTGCCCATCTGACCATGGGAGTCGTGGACACCATGGTGCCTATAATTTTGAGGCAGAGTGAAGCTTTGAGAAAAGGGGACTCCAATGCAAGACGAATTCTTTCCCGGATGACTGGGATTTTTTCTAAGGGTAGAGAAATTGTACTCTGAATCGTATCGAACTGGGCACCGAGGAAGACTAGAGACTGTGTGGGTTCTAGATGACTCTTTTCCCTGTTCAAAAGCCAGCCGAACTCGGTCAAAGTGAGAATAACTTGAGCCCGATGTATCAATAGCTGTTCCCTGCTCTGTGAAAGTAACAGCAGGTCGTCTAGATAATGGTGTAGACGGATGCCTTTCATTCTGATTAAGGCCACGACAGCCAGTAAGAGCTTTGAAAACACTCGCGGCGATGTTGTAAGCCCGAATGGGAGACACGTGAACTGAAGGTGAACACTGCCTACTGCGAACCGAAGGTATTTCTGAAATTCTGCCGCTATGGGCACGTGGAAGTAGGCATCTTTCAAGTCGATTGACACAAGCCAGTCGCCCGGTAGAATGGTCTGACGAATTGTGAGAAGTGACTCCATCTTGAATTTTTCCTTTTTTATAAAGGTGTTTAGATGCGTCAGGTCTATCACTGGCCTCCAAGAGCCGGACTTCTTCAAAATCATGAATAGAGGTGAGTACATTCCCTGAAATCTTTCTGCCGCTGGCACTTGTATAGCGGCGCCCTGGGACAAAAGAGTGTCTGTGTATGTTAGAAGGATATTTCTCTTTTCTTCTGAACGAGGCAGAGTTGTGGGGACAAACTGAAGTGTAGGAGGGTTGACAAAGGTCCAGGAGTGACCTAAGGATATTGTCTTGATCGTCCAAAAGTCTTTTATTGAGGCTGCCCACACGTGCCGGAATTGCAGAAGCCGAGCTCCAACCTGCTCCGTCTGAGCGATCCCAATATCAAAAAGATTTAGGGGTATCTCGGTTACCCGGAGTTGCCCCTTTTGTGGGTTTTTGACTTGAAGGTTGGTTTCTTCTCCAATTTTTCCTGAACTCTCTACCCGGCCTGTATCGACGGGCCTCTCTAGCACGATCTTGGTCTTGCCTGGGAAAAAATTTTCTTTGGTTGAAGGGACGACGGTCCTGGGGAAGGAACCCCGACTTACCCCCTGTGGCACGGGAGATAGCGCTGTCAAGTTTGTTCCCGAACAGGGAGGACCCTTGAAAGGGAATACGGCACCATGCCTGTTTAGAGGCTGGGTCGGCTACCCAAGGACGGAGCCATAGGGCACGTTTGGCTGTAACAGATGAAAGCATGACCCGTGCCACCAGGCGGATAATGTCAAGGGAAGCCTCACCCAAGAAGGCAGCAGCCATTCTTAACTCATGAACCGGTAAGTCTCTGACCAGAAGACCAGACATATTGGATAGAGTAGAATCCACTTCATCCGTCCAAACTTCCATTGCCTTGGAGAGGGCCGCGAGGGCCAGAGCCGGCTTACATGTCATACCTGCTGTGACATATATGCGCTTTAGATCTGTATCAATCTTTCTGTCCAAAGCATCTTTAAAGGAAACTGTGTCTTCTAAAGGAAGGGTAACATGTTTGACCAATCTCATTAAAGCGGCGTCCACCAAAGGAGCTGATTCTAGATGTTTCACGTCTTCGCGTTTAAATGGATACATCTTTGATACTTTAGAAATCAATGAATTTTTCCTTTCAGTGGAGGTCCACTCATCAGTGATCATTTCACCAAGTTCACCCAAGAGGGGAAAGCTGGGACGCTCCTTCTTGAGGTGTTTAAAATATTTTCTCTGTTTGTTAGGAGATTCCACCGGGTCTTCCCATTTTAAAGCGACTTTGACTGCCCTTACCAGATTTGGGACTAGAGAAAAATCAAATCCTGTGGAATTGACAACACTCTCCACCTCACTAAGGGAGGACATACTTGAGGAACGATTGCGCTGAGATGGACCCGGAACCTCAGAGTCATCCTGTATAAGGACAGGTGCTGGAATTACAGGAGAAAAAATGTCACCAGAGGAAACAGGTTTGTTCAGGGATTCCTGAACCACCTTCCTGACCAGAGCTTCAACTTGTTGGTCTCCATCCACTCTCTCTCTTGCCGCACGAGAATAGCAGGGATCACAGAGAGATTTCCCTTCCGGGACCTGGGCCTTGCACCCCCAGCAAGATCTTCTTCCAGAATAGCCCGAATGACGGTGGGAATGGCGATCAGAGGTGGATCTATATTTTTCCCCATGATGTCTGGAGGGTGACCTGCTCTTTGGACGTTTAGAGCTTGACCTGGAATGATGACGATGTGCATTAGCGACGTCAATGTTTTCCTGAACTGAGGGCTGATGATCAGACCTAGAAGGGCTGAAGAAGGAGAAAGAAACGATAAGAGAAAAACAAATACAGAAACCCAAACAGCAGGCAGAGGAAAAGAAAATTTTCCATCCTACCTGCGGCGTAAGGGTTGGCCACTGGGGGGCGGTGACACATCCATAGTGGTAAGATATATCCACTGAAAACAATTATAAGCAAAAATTAAAAATATTAGCATGATAGCAGAGCACAGGCAATAAGGTGTAGGAGACAATTGATGCAGTATATGAACATAGTGCAGCCAAGCACCCTACCTTCTCCAATGAGGATTGAGCCTGGAAGCAACAGTGATCCTAGGAGAAATCCCCAGAATCAGCTGTAGCAGACAGCTTTTTAAAACTGCCGCCCTCGATGACGTCACCGCGCCCGCCGCGTACGCCGCGCACCTGCGCTGTGATTGGCGTGGCCCTGACTGCCGAGCGCGCCTGCGCGAATCGGCAATGGACTCTACTGCGCACGCGCGAACCGGAGACTTGCGCGCGCACACAGAGGAGACTGAAGGAGGAGAGAGTGGAACGCACAATGCGTTCCAGCAGCCATAGACCCGGAAGGTAAGGAAAGAAACGGCGCTGACAAACAACATACACAAACAGCTGCCATAAAGATACTGTAATCGATACATTACCAATACGATCCGGTCCAGCCTGGGAGTGGGAGCATAATAAATCACCTGGGCACCATCAGTGGGAAGAAGGTCTCCTGCTAATAGCCAGGACGATTGACCATAAATAGCATATTAGCCAATGGCTAAATAGTAAGCTTCTACCAGGATTTCTTTCTATAGTGTGCAATCCGCCCGGCTAATAGCTGGGACTTGTTGGACTCCAACCATTTAATTTCTCCCAAAACAAAACCCGCCAGGACTTGGATTTAAAGTGTAAAAACGTTATAGGTCCTAGGAGGAGGACAAAAAAGGAACACTGTCTATGGCCAGGAAGCAAAGCTTTATGGGAGTAGGGTCCTATGAGGTATGAGAGGCGGGGTTAACCCACACGTAGGCTGCCATGGAGTCTGTCAGGAAATATATTTATTTATTTATTTGCTTAGTTGCACATTGCACTATTTATGGATGAAGCACTGTTTGGATTATTATTACTTGAAGGATATGTTATATGCACAGTTTGAAGTTTGTTACTTTCTTTAGACTACTGTGCTGTCACTAGCACATTGGTCACATATATTTTGCATTATAATTTTTCACTCTCAATATCCTCCACTTTATGGTTATTTTTGTTGGATGGTATTTCGGTCTAAGAGTGATACACTGCTAATTAATACCAGGAGGCAGAGTTTATTACAATACTATTTTAGTGATTGTTTTTTGCAAGCGCCACCTCATCCCCCATTTTTATCATTTACTGTCAGTGTGTGAGCACTATTGGTGGTGGCTGCTGCATTTTAATATATATTTTATTTATGTAGTTTATCTTGGCTAGGTTGGTTTGCGCATTAGTTCCCCCCTTATTTCAACCTACCAGATTGAAATTTACTGGCACAACACCCAAAATTTACTGGCGCAGCCACGTTTTTACTGGCATTTCACAAAGGTTACTAAATTACATTTTTAGGTGCACATTTCAGTATTTAGGCTACAAACAAGTACACTAGGCACCTACCTAACTAGAGGGTGCTACACTCACCCCCAAACCAAAATCCAGCCGATTTTAGAAAAGTAACTCCTGGGCAAAATGCATCCCATAAAATAAATGGGGGGGGGGGGGGGGGGGGGGGCAAAGGGAACAGACTTGGATGAGGGACAAATATACAAATGAATAGGTATCAAATATAAAATACTATTCTGTTCAGTAGTTACAGCATATACAGGGGTGGACTGACAACTTATGGGACCCCCGGGCAACAGTGGCGTAGCGTGGGGGGTGCGAGGGGGACCTAGGCCCCGGGCGCAACATTTGGGGGGGCGCAATCCCATGCCAGTATGTGTCACCGGCGCTACAACGTTCCGTCCGTGACCCCGCGATTCGGTCGCCATGTTTAGTCTCAGGCCAGCCACTGGTGTCCTGTGATTGGGTCAAATGGTCACGTGCGGCGGGCGGGGCTGGCCTGGCCTATCCTCAATCGCGGGGAGCAGGGCTGACGTTGGATGCGAGCTGTGTATGCGACTGTACGCTAGCTGTCTTCGCCTCCTCCTCAGGCTCTATGGATGAACATGTTCTCGTCGGGGCGGCCCGGGCGTGCAGTGTGATGGGCGGAGACAGAGTAGGAAGAATAAAAAAGTGAGACTCGTCTCCCTCGTGATTTTTGCTGCTGGCCAGGGGGGAGTAGGTATTGATCTGGGGAGAGGGAGGGAGCCCCCGGAAAGTCTGTGTCCAGCATTTAACTTTAGGAGGCATTGGTGGACTACAAAAAACAGCACTTAACTTTAGGAGGCATTGGTGGACTACAAGGCCCAGCATTTAACTTTAGGAGGCATTGGTGGACTACAAGGCCCATCATTTAACTTTAGGAGGCATTGGTGGACTTCAAGGCCCAGCATTTAACTTTAGGAGGCATTGGTGGACTACAAGGCCCAGCATTTAACTTTAGGAGGCATTGGTGGACTACAAGGCCCAGCATTTTACTATAGGAGGCATTGGTGGTCTACAAGGCCCAGCTGCTAGGCCTTAAAGTCCACAAATGCCTCCTATAGTAAAATGCTGGGCCTTGTAGTCCACCAATGCCTCCTATAGTAAAATGCTGGGCCTTGTAGTCCACCAATGCCTCCTATAGTAAAATGCTGGGCCTTGTAGTCCACCAATGCCTCCTATAGTAAAATGTTGGGCCTTGTAGTCCACCAACGCCTCCTATAGTAAAATGTTGGGCCTTGTAGTCCACCAATACCTTTTATAGTAATATGATGGGCCTTGTAGTCCACCAATGCCTCCTATAGTAAAATGCTGGACCTTGTAGTCCACCAATGCCTCTATAGTAAAATGCACCAATGCTGTAGTGTCAGTGTGTGTATTGTGTAGCGGTCAGTGTGTGTATTGTGTATTAAATAAAAAAAAGGGGGGTTGCCATCCATTCGGGCCCCTGGGGACCTCCGGACCTCTAAAAAAAAAAAAAAAAAAAAAATGGCCCTTTAATCAAAAATAAAATACAAATATATATATTTTTTTTATTTTTTTATAAAAAATAAATTAAAAAAAGGGGAGTTGCCATCCGGGGCCCTGGGGATCTCTGGGCCCCTTACAGGTGTACTGCCTGTACCCCCCTGATGGCGGCCCTGCCTCCCACCAGGAACCCTATAAAATAAAAACAATTTGTTGTTGAACAATGTGTTTCTTTATTAATGTTCTGTCAGGAGGTTCATAAACCCCTTCTGACAGAACTAAAGGTGAAAGATTTGCTTTGAAGTGAACCATGTGTTCGGTTGTGATTTTATTTCTGTCAGCAGGCTCATAACCCCCTCCCGACAGAAATTTTGTAAAGTGTGTAGGTAGTTAATAGAATAGGATGTTGTTTGTCTATTTTGTAGGACTCTTCAGGATGGGACAGCTCTCCATCCATCACCGGCTGTAGCTGTGGATCCTGTGGACGGAGGGTCTCTCTTGAGGTGGATGTCCTCTGGACCTTTCTATGTACATAATTGTAGGTAGTGGTAGGGCCTATATTTAGGAATGTCATATATATGCTCAGGGGCGGACTGACCATTGGGACTCTCGGGCACTGCCCGAGGGCCCCATGCCACTAGGGGGCCCCATCAGGGTTGCCAGGCTCAATAAAACCAGGGACAGTATGTAAAAATCTGTGTTTTTTTTACATCTGTCCCTGATATGTCCAAAACTGACATGCTTTTGATGTGAAATGCCTGAGATTTTAGCTGCCCTGCCTCCTGGCGTGGTGGCCATCTGTAAGCCTGGGGGCCCCATAATGTTCTATTGCCCGGCAGTAGCGTAGCATGGGTTGTCAGTGCCCGGGGCAAGGTAAGTAATTTGCGACCCCCTAATCCGCTGACTTTTCGCACTCCCCGAGTCCCTTCCCTTCCTACAATAGTACTGATCTACCCGATTCCTACACTGACCACTACACTAACCTCTACACTGACCTACCTGATTCTTATACTGACCACTACACTATACACTGACCTATCTTATTCCTATACTGACCCTTACACTAACCTACCTGATTCCTACATCAACCACTACACTACACACTGACCTACCCGATTCCTATACTGACCACTACACTGACCTACCCGATTCCTATACTGACCACTACACACTGACCTACCCGATTCCTATACTGACCACTACACACTGACCTACCCGATTCCTATACTTACCACTACACACTGACCTACCCGATTCCTATACTGACCACTACAAACTGACCTATCCGATTCCTATACTGACCACTACACACTGTCCTACCCGATTCCTATACTGACAACTACACTACCCACTTACCTACCTTATTCCTATATTAACCACCAGTGGAAAAGACTGCAGACCTGACAGTTCTGCAGAAAACCATCATTGACACCCTCCATAAGGAAGGAAAGCCTCAAAAGGTAATTGCAAAAGAAGTTGGATGTTCCCAAAGTGCTGTATCAAAGCACATTAATAGAAAGTTATGTGGAAGGGAAAAGTGTGGAAGAAAAAGGTGCACAAGCAGCAGGGATGACCGCAGCCTGGAGAGGATTGTCAGAAAAAAGCCAATCAAAAGTGTTGGGGACTTTCACAAGGAGTGGACTGAGGCTGGAGTCAGTGCATCAAGAGCCACTACACACAGACCGATCCTGGACATGGGCTTCAAATGTTGTATTCCTCTTGTCAAGCCACTCCTGAACAACAAACGTCAGAAGCGTCTTACCTGGGCTAAAGAAAAACAGACCTGGTCTTTTGCCCAGTGGTCCAAAGTCCTCTTTTCTGATGAGAGCAAATTTTGCATCTCATTTGGAAACCAAGGAGACAGAGTATGAAGGAAGATTGGAGAGGCACACACTGCAAGATGCTTGAAGTCCAGTGTGAAGTTTCCACAGTCTGTGTTGATTTGGGGAGCCATGTCATCTGTCGGTGTTGGTCCACTGTGCTTCATTAAGTCCAGGCTCAACGCAGCCTTCTACCAGGAGATTTTGGATCACTTCATGCTTCCTTCCGCAGACAAGCTCTATGTGGATGCTGATATTTTTTTCCAGCAGGACTTGGCACCTGTCCACACTACCAAAAGCATCAAAACCTGGTTCAATGACCGTGGGATTACTGTGCTTTATTGGCCAGCAAACCCACCTGACCTGAACCCCATAAAGAATCTATGGGGCATTGCCAAGAGAAAGATGAGAGACATGAGACCGAACAACGCAGAAGAGCTGAAGGCCGCTATTGAAGCATCCTGGTCTTCCATAACACCTCAGCAGTGCCACAGGCTGATAGCTTCCATGCCACACTGCATTGAGGCAGTAATTGCTGCAAAAGGGGCCCAAACCAAGTACTGAGTACATATACATTCTTCTACTTTTTAGAGGTGTGATATTGTTCTATGTATAATCCTTGTTTTATTGATTACGTGTAATATTCTATTTTTCTGAGATTGTGGATTTGGGGTTTTCATGAGCTGTAAACCATAAACATCACAATCAGGGCTCAAGTCCTGCGGGAACACGTGGGAACGGAGTCCCAGCACTTTTTTCACAGCAGGAACGCAGTTCCCTTTGCAGGACTAGAGCAGCCGAGAGCAGCCAAGCCGCCCGAGCCAATCCTTCCCTAAGCGGCGATACCCAGCTCGAGTCACTGTCGGGGGAAGGCGAACCTTAGTAATCCTTTATGTTACTGCCCGCTTCCTGTATATGGATTAATCGGGTAGTGTGCAGGTATTCCGTCACTTCCTCGATGCCGCAATGTCTCCTGGGAGCTTTTGTCATTGTTCCCAGGAGACATTGCAGAGGTCTGCCACAAGTTATCGCAGGATTTGGAAAGAAATTGCTTAAAGTTCTTTCTAAATCCCGCGATAACTCGCGGCAGACCTCCGCAATGTATCCTGGGAACAATGACAAAAGCTCCCAGGAGACCTTGCGGCATCGAGGAAGTGACGGAATACCCACACACTACCCGATAAATCCATATACAGGAAGTGGGCAGTAACATAAAGGATTACTAAGGTACAGTGGATCAAAAAAACAAAACAAAAAAACATGCAGTTTAGTAATTATGCATATGAGCGTATCATTATTTTTTTTTTGGTGGGGGGTGGATCTTGGGTGGGAGTTCCCACACTTTTTTCCCCCACAATTATGACAAATCACGGCTTGAACTATCTTGCTTTGCATGTAATAAGTCTATCTCATATATTAGTTTCACCTTTTAAGTTGCATTAGTGAAAAAAATTAACTTTTGCACGATATTCTAATTTTTCGAGTATCGCCTATATATATATATATATATATATATATATATATATATATACACACATACACCTTTAGGTTAAACTGTCTGCAGAGCACTAAAAAACTTGTAAGCTTGTCCCAGCCAAGCATGAATAAGATACATGGGTGTGACCCTTAACCACTTGCCGACCGCCGCATGTATATGTACGTCCACAGAATGGCACGTACAGGCCGCTACATGCGGCGGTCGGATTCCCACGGGGAGCGATCTGGGACGACGGCGCGGCTATTCGTTTATAGCCGCTCCGTCGCGATCACTCCCCGGAGCTGAAGAACGGGGAGAGCCGTATGTAAACACGGCTTCCCCGTGCTTCACTGTGGCGGCTGCATCGATCGAGTGATCCCTTTTATAGGGAGACTCGATCGATGACGTCAGTCCTACAGCCACACCCCCCTACAGTTGTAAACACACACTAGGTGAAATATAACTCCTACAGCGCCCCCTGTGGTTAACTCCCAAACTGCAACTGTCATTTTCACAATAAACAATGCAATTTAAATGCATTTTTTGCTGTGAAAATGACAATGGTCCCAAAAATGTTTAAAAATTGTCCGAAGTGTCCGCCATAATGTCGCTGTCACGAAAAAAATCGCTGATCGCCGCCATTAGTAGTAACATTTTTTTTTATAAAAATGCAATAAAACTATCCCCTATTTTGTAAACGCTATAAATGTTGCGTAAACCAATCGATAAACGCTTATTGCGATTTTTTTTACCAAAAATAGGTAGAAGAATACGTATCGGCCTAAACTGAGGAAAAAATATTTTTTAATATATGTTTTTGGGGGATATTTATTATAGCAAAAAGTAAAAAATATTGATTTTTTTTCAAAATTGTCGCTCTATTTTTGTTTATAGCGCAAAAAATAAAAACCGCAGAGGTGATCAAATACCACCAAAAGAAAGCTCTATTTGTGGGGAAAAAAGGACGCCAATTTTATTTGGGAGCCACGTCGCACGACCGCGCAATTGTCTGTTAAAGCGGCGCAGTGCCGAATCGCAAAACCTGGCCTGGGCATTTAGCAACAAAATGGTCCGGGGCTTAAGTGGTTAATATACAGTTACCCATTCACTACCTAGTTATACTACTTGAAAAAATCACATAATATGATCCACAGTATGCATAGTCATCTCAATTATTGCACCAAAAATAAAGCAAACACATGGAACTGTTACTTGGCAAATATTTATCATAACTAATATCTAACAATGAATATATTTTTGTTGTTGGCAATATATACTTCAAATGAATAAAGTGATACGGAAAATATCCAGGGCTATTAGTATAAATGGCATCTGTTTGATATTGTAACTTTATATGATCAAAGAAGAGATGGAAAATATGCCAAGGATTTTGAAGAAGAATCTATCCCCATCTGTCCATTGAAGCTTATCATTATCATGTAATAATGAGCTATACATGCACAGAAAACTGAAAACAGAATGTAGCACCAGTTATAATTTCTTTGGAAACAGAAGAATCATAATTTAACTGAGATATACAGTAAGGTCATTTACTTATAGAGAGGTTTGTTGCGCCTATGTTGTCTAGACCAAACTCACAAAATAAAATGGACTAGCAAAAAAGAAACAATCCATCCTGCTTTTTTTTTCTCTATTTAGTACATTGTGCAATTACAATACAGGTGCCAACACAAGACACTCCAGACATAAATTTACAGTGTTACAATACAATAAATAGGTAATACCAGACAGTCTAAGCGACAACTGACAGTCCTAACAACTGACAAACCAGTACCGCACTTTTATGACAGGTGTTATAGCATTTAGGGCTCTTTCACACGGAGCGGATCCTTATTGATCCGCTCCGTCAGCCCGTTTGGCTCAGCGGGGATTCCTCCGTTAATCCCCGCTGAACAGTCGGCGGACAGGGCGGTCCCCGCACACAGTGCAGAGACCGCCCTGTCTCTCCTCCACTCTCCCCTATGGGGAATCGGATGAATACGGACCGTGTGTCCGTATTCATCCGATCTGTTCCGCCGGACGGAAGAAAAATAGGGTTTTCTTCCATCCGCAAAAGCGGATCTTTGCAGACGCGGATGGTTGCGGACGTTAGCGGATGCAAGTCCGTAAACGGACTTGTAATAAACGGACCGTTTGTCCGTACGTGTGAAAGGGCCCTAAAACAATGAGGCATGACCAGCACTCCATTGCAAACATTTATACGTATTTATTAGTGCAATATCACAGCAGTCAAGTAAGCTAATGTTTTGGGGCCATGCAGAGTCCCTTCCTCAAAGTGACATAGCGACATTGCGTAGCCCCCCAAAACATTAGCTTATTTGACTGAATCGACATTACGTAATGAATAAGTGTATATGTTTGCAACAAAGTGGTCATGACGTCTCATCATTTTACTGTGGTTTATGCTGCACCATCTGCTACAGTCACTATGAGTACCCATCCAGGAATTTTTAACGTGATTCTGTCATTTTTTTTAAAAGATTCAAAGAAATAATCATGCAAAGCAAACAAGTAATACTTACCTTATACTTCCCTTCATAATTCAAAAGAGAAAGTCGATTTTCTGTATCCGACGCTTCAAGGGATGTTGGGTGCTGGCAATCAAACAGCTTTCCTTTGCTGACAGTGTCCAATCTACTGTAGGTTGCACTATAAATCCCATACGTCTCAGAATATCCTTCAGTCCTCTGTCTTTTAATAAATAAAAGCAATATAGTTAATGTTTGTGCTATACTGTAACAAACAAGTAGAGAAAAGGGAAACTGCCGCTCCAGGTGAGTGCACTCGGCAATCCGTGTCCTCTCAGAAGCGTGGGTGCAGGCAATGCACGGAGCGAAGACTGGAGAAAAAGACTGGACAGCCGCACTTCCACGAAATTCTTAAAATGTTGCTTTTAATAGTAAAAAATGGAAACAGCACTACAAGTCACAGCAGACAGTGGGGTGGATAGCTGTCGCGTTTCGCACTGGGGTATCAGCGCTTAGTCATAGCTAAAACAAAAATGATACACAACTCAAACTAATACACACCTAAACCAAACCTGAACCAGTCATGTGATCCGCCTTCACCTGTGGCCAACCATCGCTAATGAGGAGGGATGGTAAAAAACAATCAATGGTGATCACCTGGGAGGCTGGATCACATCAGTGGTGAAGTATAACACACATATATAGAAAAAGAACCCAACTGTAACAAACAACTTGGGTATGAATGAGTCCTAATGCTCATATGTAGGTAATAATCTAGCTTTAACTTGACCGAATACATACCATATGTATAGCACCTACTGTAAATATGCTTTTTCAATACAGTACATAGTGGGTATAAAAGGGGTTTGGAGTTTAAACAGATGATAGTACCTTGGGGGGGATATTTGCAAACTGAAGTTGTTGTTATTTGTGCAGAAAACAGAGTATAGTAACACAATGAAGACACCTTGAAATTGTCTATATTAGCTGTACAAATGTTTATCTTGTATTGTATTATAATAAAAGCTGCAGCATAGAATGGATGTGCTGCTATCACAATAATATTCACAAGGCTATCTCCATTTCCTGGGCCAGCTCTTTATGCATAAACCTTGAACATCAACCAGCTTTAACATGTGTCAGAAATGGCCAGCTTTTAATTTCCCATAACACAGTTCACATCACTGACCTATAAAAAAATCAAGTTAAAAAACCCAAACACTGCCGAATAGATACTATTAGGGCTGTGGAAATTAACTATTAATTCCTCGATTAATCGTTAATTTTTTTGATCGATCAAATTTTTTTTGATCGATCAAAATTCTTTTGATTGGTACTCACCTCTCTGCCGGCTTCCGGGTCTTCAGGGAGTTCCGTCAGAGATCCGGTGACGTCATAGACACCGGCGGGGCTTGCCGTGTCCATCTTAAGGGCTCCTTTGCTGTGCCTTCATATCTGCATGCCGGTGGGACCTTACTATCTGCCAAACGCAAGGGCTGTTACACTTCCCTCTATCAACCTGGGATTCTACAGCCATCCACTGGGAGTTGTGATAGTTCCCTTCACGAGACATCTACATGCCGACGACCTGATGTTAACCCCTCCTCATCTGGATTCAGCAGTGGCATCGTTGTACACATTTTTATACCAGTATCATACTTAGCTACATGTTTTTATGACTGCTTTTGTTACCGTTTGGTATTACTCTGTATTTTTGGTATTATATTATTATTATTATTATATTTGATAATACTTTGGTATTATCTCCAGTGCAATATTTATTTTGTTACCTACCTGAAGACTATAAAAGTTTTAATTCTGTTCCCATCGAGCGCTGCCTTTGTGTGTTTTTTGTATCCTGCTATCCATTTTCCAGTGGTTGGTAGCTGCATTGGGAATCAGCCTGCAAGGAGATCAGCTAAAAGTAGTTGGATCTGTATGTGCGTTATAGTTAATCGAAATTAGTCGATTAATCGATTAAAAAAAAATAGATTAATCGAACACAAAAATGTTAATCAGTAACAGCCCTAGATACTATATGTATATATATATATATATATATATATATATATATATATATATATATATATATATATATATATAGTTACTAAGAAATCCCCGGAAACCTCTACTAATCCTGACTTTGTTCTTCTTATCTTTCCTTTTAGTATTTTCTTTTCTCCTTATTCTATCCTATCTTTTCCTATTTATTTTTATATAATAAAATGGTAACGAAACACTCACTTTTACAATGTTCAATTATAACACAATAATAGATAGTAATCTCTAAAGTCCTATTATAAGTTACTGCATCTCGTAGTAATTAATACTATTTCTTTATTACATATCACTATAAAAGTTAAAAGTTTAACAATTTTTTCCATTTTTTGTTTCTCTTAATTATATAATTGCTAAAATTGATTGTAACACCTTAGTTCTTTAAATAACATATAGCTTACTTAAGTCTTCAATTGCTTGTAAATACAAGTAATGCTAAGATTTTATATGTAAATTCAACTAATGCTATCATCTAATGTAATCAATATTTAATTGTAACTGTTAATTGTACCAATGTTAATATTTATAAAATCAATAAACAAATTTGACAAGGAAAAAACCCAAACACTTGTTTGTCGGCCCCATATCCCATGAGATCTACTTACAATACTCTGTACAGTATCTTGCGTGACAACATATTAGTCTTTCTACAGAATCTTTGAACTGTGCGACTATACCCTTCAGTGGTTCCGTTGACAGGATTGTCTTCAGCCATGTCTTGGAGGATATATTAGCAACTACTTATTTAAATATGGCAGCATCACATATCCCAGATATTGGTGGAACTCTCAGCCACAATTTTGCTGAATAGACATTAGGAAGTGAATACCAATATATCGTATACTTTACACATTTTGGGGCCAATTACATAAAGGCGTCTGAACACTTTATGATATATTTTTACCATGTTATATTTATATCTCTATTATGGAATCTTTCATCTCCATTCAGCCCTTGGCATGGGCCCCCTGGAGCAGAGAACCGGGGGAGGGGGGGGGGGGGTGCTGCTGCCTCCTTTAATTTTAGGGGATGAACATGGTGGTGTCACAGTAACTACTACTACTCCTTTCTCCAGTGCTAGTGCAAAAATCGTGATACAAGAAATGATGGAATGCAGTAGTGAAATGGACATTATGAGGAATAGGAAGAATGTCATTGAACAAAAATATAAAAACATCATTGACATGATGGGGCGAATAGTAGACTGACCCCCCCTCCCCCCCCCCCACACACACACACCATTTTTCTATGTTGTGTTCAGTGCCAAAATTTGCATTGGATAATCCACAAGCCAAAATTTGAAGATGCACACAGTGGGGTAGATTCACAAAGGAGATACGACGGCGTATCTCCAGACGTGTACCCAGCATAACATTTGGGCATATACAGTAAAAAAATGTAATACTGTATCAATGAATTGACAAACCATTGCCCAATAAATTATTCCTAAGGGCCCTTTCACACGGGCTGATCCATTTTTAGACATCCGCTTGCTCAGCGGGGATCGCTCCGTTGATCCCCGCTGAGCTGGCGGATGACTAGTTCATCTCCTGCACACTGTGCAGAAACTGGCAAATCTCTGCTTTCCTCCATGGGGGGATCGGATGAAAACGAACCGTCTGTCTGTTTTCATCCGATCCGTTCTGCCTGATGGAAAAAAGGGTTTCCATCCATCTGGATTTAGCGGAGCGGATGTCAGCGGACATGTCACCGCTGACATCCGTCGCTCCATAGAGATGTATGGAGCTGCCGTTCAGGTCCACCTAAAAAAACTGGCAAATCTGAACGGTCCGCATGTGTGAAAGGGGCCTAAATGTTGGCAAATATGCTTTTCAAATAAATATGATAAACTTTAAAGAGGAGGTCCACCCATCCCTGCAAGAATTAAAAGCCAGCAGCTACACATACTGCAGCTGCTAACTTTTAATAATAGGACACTTACCTTTCCTGGAGTCCAGTGATGTCGGCACCGCAGCTGATGTTCCCATCAGCTGTCGGGTGCCGCCATTGTGGGTAAGGGAACATTCTCAGTGTAGCATTGCGGCTTCACGCCAGGTCACTACTGCACATGACGGAGGCACCGCTGTGCTCTCCTTCTGGCACACTGGCGGGGGGGGGAAGGAGCCGAGGTATCCGCTCCCCCCTCCCCTCCGAAAGATGCAAAATGTGCCACCAAAAGGGGGGGGGGGGGGGGAGACAAATGAGCGTAATTTCAACTTTTGGTTGGAACTCTGCTTTAGGTTAAGTTCATGGAAAAGCATTCCACATTCGTATTGCTGTAAAAGTGTTTTCAAATTGATCCTAGCCAAATGAGACCATGAATAAAAAATAAACCTAGCTGTGCCCCAAATCTATATGTATGCTGATGGTAGCTACCGGTAATTTTTTTGCATATTAGAACCTGCTATGAATTGAAGATTTATTTTAAAGGATCACTAAAGGAATTTTTTTTTTTAGCTAAATAGCTTCCTTTACCTTACTGCAGTCCTGGTTTCATGTCCTTATTGTTTGTTTTTGCTTTGAAGTTGCTGTAATTCTGCTCTGATCTCCACACTTCCTGCTTGTCTGGCTCCTTATAACCACAGTACTGGGAGCTTTTCACGGTGGTCTAATCTGTCATTACTGTGTGTCTAAAACTTAACAGAACCAATCAGATTCATTTTAAAAACAAAACACTGCCCTGGATTTGTTTGTTTTTGTTCTGTGTGTCTCTTTAGTTCACAGGAACATGAAACCAGTTTAAAAATTAAACTAACCTGCAGGCACATTATATGATTGATTTTTATCTATTTGTAATCATTTTTAAAAGGAATCAGTTAACTTTTATGTCTCTATACCCTGTAAACAGTCATTTCAGCAAAAAAAATGTTTTCCTTTAGTGACCCTTTAAGTATAAAACTGCTGCTCATCATAGCTGATCCACGTGTGGATGTACACATGTGAAAGCCTCAGTCAATGCTGTCTGTTCCTCAGGCCACGCCTCCTGACATGTTTTTCAGCACCCACCGGGATGTAATCATAGGGGGGGGGGACCTGAGTGCCATTGGGACTTTACACCTCAGCCAGGAGCAGCACCACCAAATACTAATGGCCTTTTTGGAAGATTTATTTTAGATGCTGCATGAATGATCAGGTCAGTGTATCAGTCAATGTGGGATACCAGCCTGTCCGTTTTCCTTGATTACGACTCATATGGCCAGCACAGAAACAAAATAGAAGGTCTGGTGTCGCCTCAACATCCCCTCCATCCCCAATACAATACATATATACATAGAATTTGCCCTGGGACTTTGAATGAGGTGAGTATGGTTAGCAAAGAACATATCATGAGTATATAAAAAATATTGATTTATTGCAAAATGTTGTGCATGTAAAACACAGTAAATGCAGGCGGATGAGGTATACATACAGTGTGAAAAGAGAACAATCCACATACATCGGTAAATAAATTGTATAAAAAACTGTATACAGGCATCAAAAATTATATACAAGCATCAGTAGTACCGACATGTTTCGCGAGGCCACGCTCACTCTTCAGGGGTAGATGCTTTAATATATCTGCAATACAAGTTGTGAAAAAAATGTATGTATGTTACACAAAATTGGCAGGAAGGTTAGTGGTCATAGGGGTCTGAGTTTAAGACCCCATACTCACCAATGGGCTGGGTCAGGTCATCAAACACAGACTCCACAGGCGGCGGCAGCAACAGACACCTAGTTCAGGAGCTGAGGAGGTGGAGCAACAGGTAACCCCAACAAGGGAACAACCGGAGGACCGACATTGGCTTTGGTAAGTGCAAGTGTCCCTAGGGGTCTCACCTTGTCCATTATAAATTATAAATGACTCCTAAAAAATAGTAACATATATTTATTTGGTTCACAACTTGTATTGCAGATATATTAAAGAATCTACCCATGAAGAGCGAGCGTGGTCTTGCGAAACGGATCGGGTACTCCTGATGCTTGTATATAATTTTTGATACCTGTATACTGTTTTTTATATACGATTTATTTACCAATGTATGTGGATTGTTCTTTTTTCACACTGCATGTATATCTCATCGGCCTGAATTTACTGCTGTTGTGTTTTTTTTACATGCATGACATTTTGCAATAAATCTATATATTTTTTTTTTACTCCTGATATGTTCTTTGCTAACCATACTCACTTCATTCAAAGTCCCAGGGCGAATTCTATGTATATACTGTACATATGGCTAACCCAGGTACAGATCTCTGCAGAAACAGATGGATCGGTAACAAGCAATACAAATACATACATGGGGGGAGATTTACTAAAACTGGTGCACACAGAAACTGGTGTAGCTGTGCATAGTAACCAATCAGCTTCTAGGTTTTATTGTCAAAGCTTGATTGAACAGCTAAAGTTAGAAGCTGATTGGTTACTATGCACAGCTGCACCAGATTTTGTGTGCACCAGTTTTAGTAAATAACCCCCATAGTTACATAGTAGGTGAGGTTGAAAAAAAGACAAGTCCATCCAGTTCAGCCTCTGTGTGTGCGTATATGTCAATAGCACATTGTATACCCCTGTATGTTGTCATCGTTAAGATACCCATGTAATAGTTTTTTTTTAACTTATCAATGCTCCCCGTTGATAGCACTGCTTGTGGAAGAGAATTCCACATCCTTACTGCTATGACAGGAAAGAACCCTCTATACAGTTTAAGGTTAAACCGCTTATCTTCTAAATTTAGTGAATGGCCATGTGTCTTTTTGAATTCCCTTTCACTGAAAAGTTTGTTCCCTAATCCCTAGGCTAGGGTCACCAGTACGGTATTTGTACATTATATCCTATCCCCTCTCAAAGGTCTCCTCTCCAGAGAGAATAAGTTCAATGCCTGTAGCCTTTCCCCATAACTGAGGTCCTCCAGTCCCTTTATTATCTCTGTTAGGCCTCGTACACACGATAGGTTAACCAGAGGACAACGGTCTGATGGACCGTTTTCATCGGTCCAAACCGATCGTGTGTGGGCCCCATAGGTTATTTAACCATAGGTTAAAAAAAAAAAGCCAACTTGCTTTAAATTTAACCTATGGATTCCTAACCGATGGGAAAGAAACTATCGTTAGTAGGCACAGCCATCGGTTAAAAATCCACGCATGCTCAGAATCAAGTCGACGCATACTTGGAAGAATTGAACTTCGTTTTTTTCAGCATGTCGTTGTGTTTAACATCACCGCGTTCTGACACGATCGTTTTTTTAACTGATGGTGTGTAGGCACGACGGACCATCAGTCAGCTTCATCGGTTAACCTATGACAACGGTCCTTCAGACCGTTCTCATCGGATGGACTGATCTTGTGTACGAGGCTTTACCCTTCTCTGGCCTCTCTCCAGTTCCAGCACATCCCTCCTGAGGACTGGTGCCCAGAACTGGATGGCATACACCAGGTGTGGCTGGACCAGAGTCTTGTAGAATGGGAGAATTTGCGTTTTATCTCTAAAGTGAATGCATGCCAATATTCTGTTGGCTTTGCTTGGAGAAGTTTGGCATTGCATACCATTGCTGAGCCAGTCATCTACTAGGACCCCCTGGTTCTTTTTCCATCTTGGATTTACCCCATAGGTTCTCCCCCAAGTATGTAAATTGTATTCACATTTTTGTCACCCAAATGCATTACTTTTCAGTTTTCAACATTAACCACCATATTGCTGGTTAAAGACCAGAGCACTTTTTGCCATTCCGCACTGCGTCGCTTTAACTGACAATTGCGCGGTCGTGTGACGTGGCTCCCAAACAAAATTGGTGTCCTTTTTTCCCCACAAATAGAGCTTTCTTTTGGGGGTATTTGATCACCTCTGTGGTTTTTAGTTTTTGCGCTATAAACAAAAACAGAGCGACAATTTTGAAAAAAATTAATATTTTTTTCTTTTTGCTATAACAAATATCCCCCAAAAATATATAAAAAAAAGATTTTTCCTCAGTTTAGGCCGATACGTATTCTTCTACATATTTTTCGTTAAAAAAAATCGCAATAAACGTTTATTGATTGGTTTGCGCAAAAGTTATAGCGTTTACAAAATAGGGGGTAGTTTTATGGCATTTTTATTAATATTTATTTTTTACTAGTAATGGCGGCGATCATCGATTTTTTTTCGGTACTGCAACATTATGGCGGACACTTCGGACACTTTTGACACATTTTTGGGACCATTGGCATTTTTATAGCGATCAGTGCTATAAAAATGCATTGGATTACTATAAAAATGCCACTTGTAGGGAAGGGGTTAACACTAGGGGGCGGGGAAGGAGTGCTCTAACTGTAGGGGGGTTGGCCTCACTAGGGGAAATGACTGATCGCTGTTCATACATTGTATGAACAGACGATCAGGCATTTCTCCCCTGACAGGACTGGGAGCTGTGTGTTTACACACACAGCTCCCGGTCCTCGCTCTGTAACGAGCAATCGCGGGTGCCCGGTGGCGATCGCGCCCGCCGGGCACATGCACGGGAGTCATGGATGAGCGGGGGCGTGCGCGCGTGACTCCGGCGGCGCGTAGGCGCCCCTAGTGGCCGCTTCGAGAGCCGACGTATAGCTACGGACTCTCATGCAGGGGAGCCGACCTGCCGGCGGGTGGGGTCTGCAGGTAGTTAAACCTCATTTGCCATGTAGTTGCCCACCCTATTTGTTTGTTTAGGTCTTCTTGTAAGCTTTCCACATTCTGCGTAGAAGCTATTTCCCTGCTTAACTTTGTAACGTCTGCAAATACGGAGATTGGGCTTTTCCCATCCTCCAGATCATTTATGAACAAATTAAAAAGGATTGGTCCTAGGATAGTACCCTGGGGGACCCCACTTTCCACCCTGGACCATTCCGATTACTCCCTATTTATCAACTTCCTTTGGACTCACCCCTGTAGCCAATTTTTAATTCAAGTACTCAACCTATGGTCCATGCCAACAGACTGTTGTTTTTACAGTAAACATTTATGGGGAACTGTATCAAATGCCTTTGCAAAATCCAGATACACCACATCCATAGACCTTCCTTTATCAAGATGGCAGCTCACTTCTTCATAGAAGGTTAATAGATTGGTCTGGCAAGAACGATTCTTCATGAATCCATGCTGATTACTGCCAATGATACTGTTTTTATTACTAAAATCTTGTATATAGTCCCTTATCATCCCCTCCAATTGCTTGCAGACTATTGATGTTAGGCTAAGAGGTCTGTAGTTCCCTCGGATATATCTTGGCCCTTTTTTAAATATTGGTGCCACATTGTCTTTTCTCCAATCAGCTGGTTCCATTCCAGTCAGTAAACTGTCCACAAAAATTAGGAACGATGGTCTGGCTTTCACCTGACTGAGTTCCTTAAGGACCCTCGGGTGAAAGCCATCTGGTCTGGGTGACTTATTTTTGTTAAGTTTTTCAAGTCTATTTCGAATTCTGTCCTTTGTTAGCCACGAGGGTGCTTCCTGTGACACACAGACAGAATTCTCACCGCTCCAGGTGAGCCTCGTGATGATCAGGGGTTGTTGAACCACCAGGGTGCTGGCAATGCGGTAATAGCAAAAAAACAAAAGAACAAAAGCTGGACAGCCGCACTCCAAAATTTTCTTTAAAAGAGATGTCTTTATTTTCAACTGTGCATACAGTCACTGCAAGCCCACAAAAATCAGTATGGCCAACGTTTCGCACTGGCGTCAGTGCTTAGTCATGGCAGATGACTAAGCACTGACGCCAGTGCGAAACGTTGGCCATACTGATTTTTGTGGGCTTGCAGTGACTGTATGCACAGTTGAAAATAAAGACATCTCTTTTAAAGAAAATTTTGGAGTGCGGCTGTCCAGCTTTTGTTCTTTTGTTTTTTTGGTGCTTCCTGTGACATACTATGAAAATTAACATTACCGTCTTGGTTACTGTATCCCCCCCGTTTCCCTTTGAAAGGAGAACATATTGAAAATCTTCGCCATCTCTTCGTCTTTTGAAACCAAACCATCATCATTCCATTATGGGGCCAATATGATCTGGCCTCCCTATCTTAATATTCATATACTTAAATAATTTCTTGGGATTTTTGTTACTCTCCTCTGCTATGTGCCTTTCTTAGCTGCCTGGATTGCACCCTTACATTTCTTATTGCATTCTTTGTAAAGTTGCAATGCAGACAATGACCCCTGAGCCTTGTATTTTTTGAAGGCCTTTTGTTTTGCTTTTATATGCATTTTTACGTTGGAGTTGAGCCAGCCTGGATTTTTATTAGCTCTTTTAAATTTATTTTCCATTGGAATGCACTGGCCGATACCTTTATTTAGTATGCTCTTAAAGCCCTCCCATTTTTACCCCATGTTCTTTGTTCCTAGGATTTTGTCCCATTTAATATCTTCTAGCAAAGAGCACAGTTTAGGGAAGTTGGCTCGTTTACATTTCCTTTTGCTTTGTATTACCCTTGGGCTTCCTATTTCTGTGATTTATACTGAAACTAATTGACCTGTGGTCGCTGTTTCCTAAGTTGCCCCCTATTTCCACATCCGCTATCAGGTCTGCATTTTTAGTAATTAGTAGGTCTAGTAATGCATTGTTTCTTGTTGGTGCATTCATCATCTGACTTATGAAATTTTTCTGCAAGATATTTAGGAAATGACAAGCCTTATGCCTCGTACACATGATCGTAATTTCCAATGGAATTTTTTCATCGGATCTTCCGACCATGTGTATGCCCCATCAAACTTTTTCCGTCGGAAATTCCGAGGGGGTTAGAAAGAGAACGTGTTTCGTTTGTATGGAACTCTGACGAAGAAAAAAACACGCATTCTCGGAAACAATTCAATGCATGCTTGGAAGCATTGAACTTAATTTTTCTAGGCTCGTCGTAGTGTTGTACGTCACCGCATTTTTGACAGTCGGGATTTGGTGTGTCCGTGTGTATGCAAGACAGCTTGAACGGAATTTCGTCGGAAAAACCCGTCTGAGTTTATTCTGGATGGTTAAAATCCCCCATTATAATGACACTTCCCATCCTTGCCGCCATTCCAAAGTGTGATAGAAGGCCCGCCTCCCACTTCTTCCTCCTGGTTAGGGGGCCTATAGAATATGCCCAGTATTATTTTCCCCTTAGTTTCCTCCCTTTGAATCTCCACCCTTAAGGACTCCACTTCCTTCCTTGCCTAATTAGTGATGTCGTCCCTCACATTCACTTGCACATCATTCTTGATGTACAGGCATAGCCCTCCCCCTTTTTCAACCTCCCTATATCTGCGAGATAGGGAATACCCATGGATGGTTACCAACCAATCATGAGAGCTGTTAAACCAACTCTCTGAGATTCTCACAAAATCGAAATCCTCATCATACATCAGCAGCTCCAATTCTCCAATCTTGTCAGCCAGACTTCTATCATTAGTGTACAAGCCTCTTAGTTTTGTCCGTTCACATACTATCTCCTTGTTGGATGAGGCTGCAATTTGGATTTGTCAAGTTACTTACCTTGGGTTTAGGTATTTTAGTCTCCCTACCGCGAATGCCCCCAATACTACCCGCTAAACCTTGTTCCATGCTGGCTGTCTCTACATCTGGACCCTCCCCCCATCACCTAGTTTAAAAGCCCCTCTAACTTTCTGGACATCTTCTCTCCCAGCATATCTGCACCCTCCTCACTTAGGAGCAGTCTGTCCCTTCTAAAGAGCCGATAACCAACTGAAAAGTCAGCCCAGTTCTCCAGTAACCTAAACCCCTCCTTTCTACACCAGCTCCTCAGCCACTTGTTAAGTTCCCTTATCTCCTGTTGCCTCTCTGGTGTGGCTCAAGGTACTGGTAGTATTTCTGAAAATACTACCTTGGAGGTCCTATTCCCTAAAATCATTTTTAAGGACACGTCTTCCTCTGACTTTGTCATTGGTGCCAACATGTACCATGACAGCTGGGTCCTCCCCAACCCCTCCCAATAATCTGTGCACCAGATCCGCAATGTGCCAAACCTGAGCACCCAGTAAACAACATACAGTTCAGTGCTTACAATCTTTTTGACAGATAGCCCTCTTTGTCCTTCTAATAATTGAGTCGTGTGAAAAAAAAAATGTAGCGCTAATAATGAAGAAAGACAAAAAGGTCTCACTAAAGGATATGTGATCACTGTGCTGAACTAGTAATAATGATAACAACAACCAATATTAAAGCGGTTGTATACCCACGATGATTTTTTATTTTTTTTCCCACCTGAAAGGCAAAAGCCATAATGAGCTAGTATGCACCGCATATTAGCTTATTATGAAATACTTACCTCGGAACGAGGTGAAGAGAACTTACCTGGTTCATGCTGAGCGAGATGTCATCTTGCTTCGGCGTGTCTTCCGGGTATCGCTGCTACAGCACTGTGATTGGCTGGAGCGGCGATGTCGTCACTCCCACGCATGCGCGTGGGAGACTTCAATCCGGCAAGGTCCGGCGGCTGGCGGCCCTTTAGCCGAGGATCCCCGCTGCGCATGCGCTGCTGCAATCAGCGGCACATTGCAAGCGGAATATCTCCTAAACCATACAGGTTTAGGTATCTCCTAAACCATACAGGTTTAAGAAGGTTTAAGCCTTCTTATAGGCTTACCTGTAGGTAAAAGTAAAAAAAACGCCTATACAACCACTTTAAGTAAATAAATATATCCACAAGAAAAACAGAAACAAAGAATAAGTCCATCAATGTGACTTGTGCATATATGGTGAAGAAAACCAACGTGTGACCACGTAGATCCTCCTAGGTGAACAGTCATTCCTTGCAAATGAATGTAGATGTAAATGTGCTTACCAGAACAAATGGATCTACCTGTCAGCGACAGCAGATCATGTAGACATGGAAAATCTTAGGGCCGATCAACTCGGCAAAGCTGAAGGTTGTGCAGTTGGAACCACAAACCAGATGGTAGGAAACCGAAGATCTTCAATGGATGAACGATGTCCTGGAACCGCATACCAAACTGAATCTCCCAAGGTATCTACCCTGGACCCGAAAGGTGGTACGGATGGTGATATAGGACCCTTGAGGGAATGTGGGCACAACGGGACTGCTCCAAAAAAAAGTGATCACAATAGCGATAAAAAGAGGCAATATGAGGAGTGGCAAAAACCAAGCCTTACGCGTTTCGTCCTAGAGGGACTTCAACTGGGGCATCCAATAATTTTAAAGACAATAAATTATACTGTCTGCACTGTGCTGCATAATTAACATGGTATTTATATACATGTGAAGTGCAGTCTGCTCATTTGTGCAAGTGTGTGCAGGTATTCCACATTTATAAATATATGCCCCCATGTTACTTAAATAAGCTGAAGGTTGTAAAAGTGCCAATTTAATCCAGTGCTGTAACTCACATAATCATTTCACCTTTAAGACCCAGCAATAAAATCTCTCTGATGTGTTGCCTGGATCTCTGCCACATACAACTCCGCTATGACCTCTGTCAGCTCTCAGCACCATATAGAGTGGAGCTTTCTCATACTGTTCTGTATTCAGCACTGAGTCCCACAACTGCTTAAGTCAGAGCTGTATGCGGTAGACATCTGGGCAAGGCAGCAGTGAAATTTATTAGCAGAAATAAACAGATGGATAAGTATATGACGAGTAGCACTGGATTAAGATGGCACATTTGCTGTCTGCATCTTATTTAGGTAGTGACGGTCATAATATGGCATTTTCATTGCTCTCCGATGACTTTGCATCATTTAAAATAGCAAAATTACTCCTGTACTGTAGTATGAGCTAAATTAATTGTTTGCAAAGATGTGTCTGCTTTGTCAGCAGATGTGGACTTTGTTTTTGATGATAGCAGTAGACAGGGGTGGTAACCTTTTGAGCACAGTGTGACAAAAATTGTCACTCTGAATTTTATTACAAAAAAATGTCAACTTCACAATCATGAAAAGGATTTTTTATAAAGTAAATGCTTTAAACTACTAGAATAGTAGTGAGAAACTAACATCCTGCACCCTCACACCTCTGATCAGCCCTAATTCCTGCACCTTCACCTTCTGTCCCACCAATGCACTTTCTTTCACATCTGTCCCACTGCTGAACCCCCTTCTAATCTGCGCCAAAAGTGAACCCCCCTGCTCATCTTTCCCACCACTGTAACCCCCTGCTTATCTCCCCTAAAACTGTACCCCTTGCTTTTCTGTCCCACCGCTGAACCCCCTTCTCATCTCTCCCACCACTGTACCCAGGGCTCAAGTCCTGCGGGAACGCATCGGAACTGAGTTCCTGCACTTTTTTCACAGCAGGAACGCAGTTCCCTTTGCAGGACTAGAGCAGCCGAGCCGCCGAGCCAATCCTTCACTAAGTGGCGATGCCCAGCTCAAGTCACAGTCAGGGGCAGGCAAACCTTAGTAATCCTTTATGTTACTGCCCGCTTCCTGTATATGGATTCATCGGGTAGTGTGCGGGTATTCCGTCACTTCCTCGATGCCGCAATGTCTCCTGGGAGCTTTTGTCATTGTTCCCTGGAGACATTGGTCTGCCGCGAGTTATTGCAGGATTTAGAAAGAACTTGCTTACAGTGGTACAGTGGATCGTATCATTTTTTTTTTTTGGTGGGGGAATGGATCTTGAGTGGGAGTTCCCACACTTTTTTCCCCGGGACTTGACCCCTGACTGTACCTCTTGCACATCTGCCCAATCACTGAAACCCCCTTGCTCATCTGCCCCATCAATGTATCCCCTTTCTCATCTGACCCACCACTGTACCTCCCTGCACATTTGCTCCACCACCATATTCCCATGCTCTTCTGTCTCACCACTGAATCACCTTCTCATCTGTCCTAACACTGATCCCATCTGCTCATCTGCTCCACTACTGTAACCCGCTTTCTCATCTGCCTTACCAATGTACCTCCTGCACATCTGTCTCAACTCTGTTCCCCCTGCTCTCCTGCCCCACCACTGTTACCCCCTGCTCATCTGTCCCACCAATACACCTCCTTTCACATCTGCACCACTTTTCTACCCTCCTGCTTTTCTGTCCCACCGCTGTAACCCCCTTCTCATCTGGCACAACACTTAACCCCCCTGCTCATCTGCCATATTACTGTACCCCCCTGTATTTCTGCCCCATCACTGTACCCCCTGCTCTTCTGTCCCACTGCTGAACCCCCTTCTCATCTCATCCAACATTGTACCTCCCTGCAGATATGCCCCACCGCTGTACCCTCCTGCTCTTCTGTTCCACCTCTGAAACCCTCCTGCTTATTTTTCCCACCGCTGTATCCTCCTGCTCATCTGCTCCACCGCTATACCCTCTTCTTATCTATGATATGCATGATATACAGGGTGGTGAAAGGAAGCAGAGATGAGACATATCTACCTGTTCTGGCACACTCATCCTGCTGATCCACCTCTTGCATCCACGTGCTTGTATGTGATGTTACATACAAGCATCTGGAAGAAAAGTGTGTTGCGAAGCGCCTCAGCAAAAGTTGGGTGTGATTTTCATTGTGATGAATACTGGCTGTGGCTTAAAGGGACTTTCTGTGCGTGGGGTAGGGTGTTAACAGAACTTACCACCAATGTTAGGGAAAGGTATTCATTACGCTGCCAGGGCTTATTTAACACCATCACTGATCACCAATGTAGGTAGGGCGTTAAACAACACTGACCATCAATGTAGGAGGGTGTATGGGAGGGTTAACAGCATTGCCACTACAAGTGAAGGGGAGTTTGAAGTTGTTGTAAAGGCACAAGGTTTTTTACCTTTATGCATTCAATGCATGAAGATAAAAAACCTTTTGTGTGCAGCAGCCCCCCTAATATTTACCTGAGCCCCCTCTCGAACCAACGATGTCCATGAGAGCCTTGTGTCAGGAAAGATTCCATCCGCAGGTAATAGTTATTATTATTTGGCTTGCAGTACTGTGATCCACCAGCAGGTGTCTCCTGGCAGTTTGGAACTGTCAGGAGAACTTCTCCCTACTGTTGTTATATCATCTTTGGGGCGTAGTACTGGTCTCCACCAGCGGATGGATCCCGGCAGTGTGGAGCGTACTGCTCTTCCTGCGTTCAGGTGTGACTTGAAGCCAATTACTGACATTCCTATTTATACCTGGTGAGTGCAAACACACCTCGCCTTGGTATCTCTCTCCCTGACCTGGTGGTCCTGATTTCTGAGCCTGTATCTGATCTGATCTGATCTGACCTGATCTGACCTGATCCCTATCCTGAGCCCATCCTGGACTTGTCCCTCCTGCTTTCCCATTACCTTGGATCCCTGTCCCTTTGTTACCTGATTACCTGGATTCCTGCTCTGCAGCCCATCCATCCGTCATCTCTCTGTTCCTGTTTATCTCCCATCCTTACCTATCTTCTGATGTCTATGTGTATGACCTCGGCCTGGCCTGTTTACGATTACGGTATCTCCCATCACTGTACATAGTGTCTATAGTTATCTTTTGGTCACTGTTTATTGGTTGATTTATTGCACTGTGTTCTGTTGGAGGTGGTTGTGTGTTTGTTCCCTTATCTTAATAAATTATTAAATTTTCACCTATATGTGTTTTGGGTCTCCTCTATGCAGTCACACAGTCTGGTCCACTAGCCTCTCTGACACTTGCCTCTCCAGGGACTCGCACTCCTGATTGGCTTTTGGCAGAAGCAGGAGTCATTGGCTCCTGCTCCTGTTAGTCACAACCATTGAGTTAATCAGGAGACTTAAGGAGCAGTGCTGAGGGAGGAGCTAGGAGCGCTGGCGTTGGACCCAAGAAGAGGAGGATCCAGGCTGTTCTGTGCAAAACCACTGCATAGAGCAGGTAGTTATAACATTTGTTATTTTTTTTAAAACAAACAAAAAAAATGCTTTAAATAGCATAACCATGCAAAGCATGACCGCCATTGTAGGTGTTATTTTTGGGATCACTATGACCTGTGCTGGGACTTATTACTATGGTGGGTGACATGTGCTGGAGGTTATTATTGTGGTCACTGATACCAATGTTGGGGTCCATTACTGTGGCAACTGAAAACCAAAGCAGGAAGTTATTATTTTGGTCAAAGATACCAATCCTGAGGGTTATTATCGTGGTCATTGACATCAATTTTGGGGGTTATTGCTGTGAACATTGACACTAATGCAGGGGTTTATTATTGTGATCACTGACACCAATGCTGGAGGTTATTATTGTGTTCACTAAAATCAATTCTGGGCATTTTTACTGTGGTCACTGACACCAGTGCTGGGGGTATTATTTTTTTTTTAATTCTCTTTATTGGTTTTAAATAAAGTTACAAAAACAGAGCCTCTGGGCATTCCCCGGCTCGAAGAGTACCACTTGGGTACCTAGCAACAGGTTATCTATCTAAACAGTGCTGTTAGCAACAGAAAAAAAAACCAACAAAACTTTACTGCCCCCTTACTTTCAGTATGGACACTATGCTAAAGTTAGTGGGGAATGGGGGAGTTATTTTGCTCCCATTCACAATTTGTTAAATTATGGGCTGCTGTCATTCCTGAACTATCCTGTAGGTCAGTCTGCGCTCCAGGGGTGTTTCCACCCCTGGGCGACAGGTGGCGCTAGAGGGGTTCTGGCAGAGCCACTTTTCCCCAGCAGCCAATTGGAGGAGTTTTTCCCTCGTGGGGCATGCTGGGGAGGGGTATATCTGTGGCAGACGCCATTTTTGTTGGTTCTTCCCGCGGGTTCCAGGTGCGGCATCCACCTTTAGGGTGTGCGCATCCATTGGCCCCCAGCAATGGCCTTCCAGGCCGGGGTCGCATGCTACGCAGAGCTCCATATGGCTGAGAGGGGCCTCAGTGACTTACTGGGTCCCCCACTTTACTGAGAAGATCCCAGGCTGTGTGCCGCTCGATTGGGGGGTCGGCTTGAGGAGAACCCGGAGGCAGGTTGTCCAACAGAGCTTGAACGAACCATCGGGGATCTGATGACCGGAATCCTGGCAGGTACTCTTTGCTGTCATCCGGTGACCTATGTTCAATCTACTGGGAGGATTCGCTCAATTCGTTCATTTAGCTCATTCAAGTAATTGGCCTGTGGCAGAGGCCCTAGAGCCAGGTCTGTGGCAGAGGCCTGTTCCTCCTAGTCCCAGCAATTTAAAGTGACGCTTCGGCTGCCAGGCTCGTGGCAGGAGTCTGTCCGGTGGCACTTCACCCACTCTGGCTAGAGTGGCGACGAACTGTGATTACTATTATTGCGCTGCTGAGAGCAGGATTGCTCTGTTCATATCCAGGCCTGATACCGCAAGTTCTATATCGCTTCATCAACCTTTTCCTTCCTACTGCATGTTGATGTTGGGCCTGAAATAAAGCATTTGAAAACCTTTCTTCATGTACTGGACATTCGCTCACTACTTTATTCATCAGCTGCACCCCTAGACAACACTGAGGTATCTTAATATGCCGATCCCAACAACAAACCAGCGGCTCCTGTGGGGGTAGTGCTACACATGAAAGGAGAATGTGCTACTCGTCCTCGATAGGGGTGAGGCTTCCCAAGAGGGAACTTTGGTACTAGGCCTGGAATACCAGGGGTTCAAATATATGGGTGTCAGGAGGGTCTTAGCAGGCGTTAGCACGGAGGAGGTAGTTAATGTGTATCAGTTAAACCGACTATTCTTGAGCAGCATTAGTGGAGGCGAAATCAAGCCATAATTTCCACACTTTGTCAAATAAGCAGTACACCCACGGGAGTCATATGTGGCTTTATATAATGGTATTGAAAAATTGACCAAGGCTTTCCAAGAGTTTAGAGAGGGCGCATCTGATTGTTTCCATTTTAGTAATATTGCTTTATGGGCGTAAAAGAGCAGAAGTCTTATGAGGGTCCTAGTTGCTGTGCGGTGCGCCAAGGAGCCCACAAGGCCCAGCAAGCAGACCGGTACAGTCTGCGGGATTGGGATTGTTAACAACAAGGCTATAAATTGCGTCACCTCTACCCAGAAAGAGTGCACTTTGGGACAGGACCACAACATATGACAGAAACCGGCCTCTAGATTACCACATTTCCAACAGCTAGGATAGGCCCCAGGATAAATCTTGTTCAGCCGTTGCGGCGTTAAATACACCCGGTGTAGAATCCTGAATTGTATTAAGCGATCCTGACACTAATTGGAGAAAAGGGTATTCCCACATATCCTCCCAATCCTCTGTGTCAAGTTCAGGAAAGTCCACCCTCCATTTAGCTTGGAGAGTTTCCAGCCCAAAATGCATTGATGGTAGTAGAGCCCTATATATGGTGGATATGGGTTTTACCAGCTCATTGTTCCGGAGGAGGGATTCTAGAGTGGAGTGAAGGAGTAATAATGGTTAAGACCCAAATTGGGAAGAAAAGGCGTGTCGGAGCTGCAGATATCTAAAGAAGTAGCAATTGGGTAAGTCATGGTTCTGTTTGATAGTGTTGAAGGGCAGGATGGCCCCTGTCACCACATATACCATCTGTTTGGTTCTGCTTTATGTTTACAAATCTGCAACTGCCACATCTTTATCATTGATTTCATAGAGTGTGTGAGAGTCATAGGGGACCTCTGTATAGTTAATTTCTCAGTGATTCAAAGGACCCCAGCGATGCAGCCTTCAGCACCACTTGGGGTATCCATACTGGAGTGTGCCTGATGACATATAGAAAAATAGGGAGGCACTTCATTTTGAATAGGTTTATTCTGCCTATAAGAGACAGGGGCATATTGTCCCAAGCTCTTAATTTGGATTTAAGGTCTTATAATAGGGGAGTGAGGTTCAAGGCAAGTGAGGGAGTGAGGTTCAAGGCAATAAAATCTGTCACATTGGGGGTGATGTTGATCCCCAGGTAACGAATTGTCGAGACCCAGGACAGAGGTAAAGAGGGATCCGCCGCCTGATCAGCCGCTGAGTCGATAGGTAGGAGTTGGGATTTTTCCCAGTTGACTTTCAGACCAGATAAAATTGTAAAATGGGAAAAAATATTAAGAGCCTGGGAGGGCCCAGGGTCGTTAAGGAAAAGCACTAAGTCATCAGCATATAAAGCCAATTTTTCAACGATAGAGCCCACCCGTATACCCACCACAGCAGTAGAGTGTCGGATGGCAGTGGCTAGGGGCTGCATCACCAGGGTGAACAAAAAAGGGGAAAGTGGGCATCCCTGCCTAGTTTCCCGTTGTATCTGGAACTGTTCTGAGAGCATGCCCCCTAGTTTAATTCGTGCCGTTGGGGATTTATACAAGATGGTAATCCATTTACAAAAGGAGGGGCCGAATCCAAAGGCTTGTAGTACTATAAGCATGTAATCCCAAATGACGGTGTCAAAAGCCTTCTCCACATCTAAGGACACCAGGACCCTAGTCTGGGAGGAGGTTGGGGGAAGTTGCAGATGTGTCAACACTCGTCTCAAATTTATGTCTGTGGATTTTCCAGGCATAAACCCAGTCTGGTCTATGTTGACAAGGGAGGGGAGTACTTTTATCAATCTAGCAGCGAGTACCTTGGCCAGGTTTTTTAAGTCATAATTTAAAAGTGAAATAGGCCTATATGAGGCGCAAATGCTTGGGTCCTTCCCAGGTTTGGGAATGAGAACAATGTGGGCCTGGTACAAGGTAGGCGGGAGAGACCCATTCTCTAGACAGTGTGTGTAGAGAGATTGTAGTTTGGGGGCCAACTTCTTTGCGTACATCCTATACCAGTCTCCTGGTAGACCTGGCGTCTTAGCAGGCGGAAGGGATGAAATCGCTGTCTCGATCTCTAGAGTGGAGATCTGGGCGTCCAGAGCCTCCACATCATCCTTCTCTAGAGAGGGAAGGGAGAGATTCCTGATTTCCTCTGCCATGAGTTCAGTAGAGACAGGCGGAGACTGGCTATACAGTTCCCTAAAGTAGTTCCCAAATTCCTAAAGTATGGCTTTTGTGCCCATAATTGTCTCCCCGTCAGGTGTACGCAGTTCAGATACTACCGTCTGGTAGCGTGGGTCAGCGACAAGATTAGCTAACAGTCTGCTGTTCTTGTCACCCGACTCGAAAATTCTACCAGCTAATAAATTGACATCATTGTTTGTTAAAGTGATATAGTGGAGGTTTTCCTCCCTTCTCGCCTGTGCCAATAGCAGATAGGCTTCCGCAGAGGGGATACGGGGAAAGCTTTCGGCCGCTTCAGTTGCACTGTCTTCAAGTTGTGAAGTCAAGAATTTATAGTCAGCCCTTGCCGCTTTAATGACCGAAATGTAGTAACCCCTCGTGGTCGCTTTGAAAGCTTCCCATACCGTTTCTACAGAGGCTGTATCCTCATTGGCAGGCCAGTAGGAGTCTAATAGTGGATTAACTGTGTCTGCAAATTTGTCATGTTGGATCCACCTTGGAGCCAATCTCCAGGTGCCCGGGTCACTCCTTCCTCCCACATCGAGACGCATCTCCAAAGGGGAATGGTCGGACATACCCGTTTAGAAATAGGAGGTCTCGGATAACTTTGAGGGGACAGAAGCGCTACCAAACGACAGGTCAATCCTTGAGCTCGATTTATGAGAGGAGGACAAGTGTGAAAAGGCCTTGGCAGAAGCGTGCCTCCATCTCTAAAGTTCAGTAAGGGCGAAAGTGTCACCCCAATGCCTGAGTTCCGGGCTCCCCCTTCATGGTGTGTTAGAGGAATCAAGAATAGCATCTAGAATAGAGTTAAAGTCCCCTCCAATTAATACATGAGCAGACTGGAAAGGTGCAAGTTTTTCATACACAGTATACAGTATGGAGAAGTCTACAGGGAGGGGTAAATAGACATTCACCAATGCTCACAAAACTGCATGTATTTCCAGCAATAAAATGATATACCTTCCTCCAGGGTCTGTAATGACCCTCACAACCTTACAGGAAAGCGACTTGTTAATGAGTATCGCTACCCCTCGGTGCCTACGTGAAGTAGGTAGCGTTAAAAGCTTGCCTGACCCATGCCCTGCGCAAGGCGAGGACTTTGCTATCAGTCAAATGCGTCTCCTGGAGAAACAATATATGGGGTTTGTGCGTGTTGAGGTATTTAAACAATAAGGACCGTTTGAATTTGTTATTGAGCCCCCCGTACATTCCAAGAGAGCAGTGTAATTTCAGACATTAGTACACCTGTAAAAAAATGGTTAGCAGGAGCATTCAGGTCAATAAGCAGAGGTATGGAGAAAGCTTCTGGCGGTCTAGTACTCAAGTAAATCCTGAAGTATGTACAAAGGTAGAGCAGATGAGTGGTGAGCACACTTAAACTTAGGTATGGGTAAGCCACCCCACAAATAACAAATAACTCCCTGCCACGCAGCCTATTCCCCAACATAACTTGGCTTGTAGCTTGATCCCAAAACCTCTAACAACAAAGTCAGTGACTTAATAACATCCAAGGGGCATAAAACTGAGTGAATTACAACCCTGGAGTGCAGTCACCGCGCTCTTTCAGAGTCTACAGGCTTGTTCAGTTTGTGGCTTAAATTTGTAGGGTAGCCACTTCCGCAACCTGAGAAACCCCAGCTTGTGTTCAACCTAAAACAAGAGGGGAGGGTTAGGGGATATCTGTCCCAACACAGCAAGGGAGGACCGGCGATCCAGAGCAGTGGTATAGGGCCAGATCCTCAAAAGGGATACGCCGGCGTAACTGCTGTTACACCGTCGTATCCCTGTTTCTAACTATGGAACTGATCCACAGAATCAGTTTTCCATAGTTAGGCAGAAGATCCGACATGTGTAAGGGACTTACACTGCCGGATCTTAGGATGCAGTACCGCATCTGCCGCTGGGGGCATTTCGTGTCGAAATGCCGCCTCGGGTATGCAAATTAGCACTTACGGAGATCCACGAAGCTTTTCAGCTTCGTTTTTTCTCCGTAAGTTTTAGTTTGCAAACGCAAAATTAGGGCTGCTTTTACAAAGTGTAAACTGTTTACACCATGTAAAAGCAGACCCTTCTGTCCAGCGACGCAATTTTTTTTTCCCGCCGTATCTTTTTTTTTCCGACGCAACTTTATTGACCCGTCGCGATCCACAAAGCTTGGCGTAACGTAATTTCGCGCTATGCACGTCGGGAAAATGACGTCACGAGCATGCGCAGTACGGCCGGCGCGGGAGCGCGCCTAATTTAAATGGGAATCGCCCCCATGAAAAGAGGAACGCCTTGCGCCGGCGGAATTTAAGTTACACAGCCAAAAATTTCTAGGTAAGTGCTTTGTGGATCGGGCACTTAGGTAGAAATTTTAAGGCAGTGTAACTTAAATGGGAAAATTTACATTACGCCGGATCTTTGTGGATTACCCCCATAGTTCCTCCGGATATCGGAGTCTCCCCAGGTAAATGGAGAGCACCAGATCCTCCGCTTTTGTGAAATGTCTTATTCCATTTCCGTAGTTCAAATTTAATTTTTTTATAGTGATATAGAATCATTAATTAACTTTAACCAAAGGGACTTCAGAGGGGTCTGTGTTCCCTTCCAAGACAGCAAGATTGTTTTTTTAACATAGAAATACCGAATGCAGAGTAGTCTCTTAGCATGTGACGATATGTGTAA